>NW_026652281.1:32465162-32581074 GCF_009828535.3 Hylobates moloch
AACAACAGGTGCTGGAGAGGATGTGGAGAAATAGGAACACTTTTACACTGTTGGTGGGACTGTAAACTAGTTCAACCATTGTGGAAGTCAGTGTGGCGATTCCTCAGGGATCTCGAACTAGAAATACCATTTGACCCAGCCATCCCATTACTGGGTATATACCCAAAGGACTATAAATCATGCTGCTATAAAGACACATGCACACGTATGTTTATTGCGGCACTATTCACAATAGCAAAGAGTTGGAACCAACCCAAATGTCCAACAACAATAGACTGGATTAAGAAAATGTGGCACATATACACCATGGAATACTATGCAGCCATAAAAAATGATGAGTTCGTGTCCTTTGTAGGGACATGGATGAAACTGGAAAACATCATTCTCAGTAAACTATCGCAAGGACAAAAAACCAAACACCGCATGTTCTCACTCATAGGTGGGAATTGAACAATGAGAACTCATGGACACAGGAAGGGGAACATCACACTCCGGGGACTGTTGTGGGGTGGGGGGAGGGGGGAGGGACAGCATTAGGAGATACATCTAATGCTAAATGACGAGTTAATGGGTGCAGGAAATCAACATGGCACATGGATACATATGTAACAAACCTGCACATTGTGCACATGTACCCTAAAACCCTGATGTATAATAAAAAAAAAAATAAAAAATAAAAAAATAAAAAAAAATAAAGAAATTAAGAAGGTAAGAAAAAATAAACAATAAGAGACACCAGAGAGCTCACTCTCTACCAGCCTTGTGCGCGCGCGCGTGCACACACACACACGCACACACACACACGCCCCTAGGAAAGATCATGTGAGGACAAGGCAGGCAGGCATCTACAAGCTAGAAAGACAGCCCTCACCAGAAACCAAATTTGCCAAGACCTTGATTTTAAACTTTCTTCCAGAACTGTAAGAAATAAATGTCTGTTTTTCAAACTACCCACCCTGTGATATTTTGTTTTGGCAGCCCTAGCAGACTAATACACCAGTACATAAGATGTATGTGAGTGGCTATTAATTTGTAATAAGAAATTACAATTACCAAAAATACTCCTTAAATACAATTACCAAAAATATGCATTATCAGAGCTGTGTTTCAAGCAAAGCATGAAAGCCAGGAGAACTCGATTAAGATATTTTCAATAGCCTGAGGTATGCTTTTCACCACAGGCACTCCCACATCAATGGAACCAGATAATTCAGACTTTTTTCAATTTTAATTCCTTTTCAATGTTCACTGCCAATTCTCGTCTTAGTCTCAGAGATTCTCTTCAGGCCTCAACAGCATAAGGACATGTCAGAAACTTGAGAGGGATACACACTTTCCTTAAATGTGTTTAAAAAATTAGAAAAGCTGTAAGCTATAGACTGAGACCAATACTGACTTTATCACTGAGTTTTCATGTCTTGGCCATGATTCATTCTGTGTAGATCCAAGTCTTCATGGGTGCTTTAGTCTCCAAGGACTTCAGACAAATTCCAGGGCTCAGGGTATACCTCCTCTTCATCCTCCTTTGCCAAGGGCACATTATAGCTTATTAAGTGGCAGTACATAAAATACCATATTTGAGCTGTACAACACAACCCCCCCCAAGAACATTATAAATTTTTCCCCCCAAATTTTGCAACTAACTCTTAGTTAAGTGGTGAAACCCAGATCCACGCTCTTTTTACTATTTCAGATATTATTATGAGTAAATACATGAAGTAACCCAGAATTTCCTTGAAATAAAGATATATGTGGTCATTTGTAAACTACAAATTGGCTTTTACAATTAGTGTTTTAAAAAGCTAACTGAAAATAGTTACTAAAATAGTTACTGTTTTTGCTTAACATTTTTATTTCATTAGCAGTAATGGCATGAACATTTGACAACATAAGCATGGTCACTGAGAAGACTTTTCTAAACCAATGAAAAATTAATTATAGAATTATCTAAACCTTTGTGTGAACAACTGTCAATTACCCCTACTTATTTGGAGGTAGGGGAACAATTAACCAGAAATACAAAATAGAAATTAATCCAGAGTGGTTTTTTATTTTATTTTTTTATTTTTTTGAGATCGAGTCTCACTGTGTTGCCCAGGCTGGAGTGCAGTGGCCCAATCTCGGCTCACTGCAAACTCCTCCTCCTGGGTTCAAGCAGTTCTCCTGCCTCAGCCTCCTGGGTAGCTGGCATTACAGGCGTGTGCCACCATACCTAGCTAACTTTTTTTGTATTTTTAGTAGAGGTGGGGTTTTAGCATGTTTACAGAGCTAGTCTCGAACTCCTGACGTCAGGTGATCCGCCCTCCTTAGCCTCCCAAAGTGCTGGGATTACAGACGTGAGCCACCAGGCCTGGCCTCAGAGTGTTATACTGACAAAGGAAAATAGTTGCACAAAGTATTTCCATCACCTCTTTGTAGATAAACCTGTTACTTCAATGGGAAAGGGTAGAAAAAGGGTAGAAACTCTGTTTATTTACTCATATAGAGGACAAAACCAAAAATATACATACATTTCACACAAACGGAAACTGGGTGGGTTTTCCCTTGAACATCATTCAATTTAAAAAATTAAGAGACATATAATTTCATCTTTACTCAAAAGCATAGAAAGTATTCTAAACAAAAAATGGTTTAAGAAGACATAACTTAGTGCTTTATATTATAATGAAAGAATAATCTCTTACTAATTCAATAATGCCATACCATAAAATTAATCCTATATACTATAAACTATTCACAAAATCATCAAGATAGTTTCCTTGTGTTGATTTTTTGGTTTATTTTATTTTATTTTTATTTTTATTTTTTTGGAGACAGACTGTTGCTATTGTTGCCCAGGCTGGAATGCAATGGTGTGATCTTGGCTCACCGAAACCTCCACTTGCCAGGTGCAAGCGATTCCCTGCCTCAGCCTCCCGAGTAGCTGGGATTACAGGCATCCGCCACCAAGTCTTGCTAATTTTTTGTATTTTTTTTTTTTTTTTTTTTTTTTTGTAGAGGTGGGGTTTCACCATGTTGGCCAGGCTAGTCTCCAACTCCTGATCTCGGGGGATCCGCCTGCCTCGGCCTCCCAAAGTGCTAGAAGTACAGGAGTGAGCTACCATGCCTGGCCCTGGTTTATCTTTTTTTAAATTATAAGACATTTTCAAGAAGAAAACGCCAATACTTTTTTTAATTACAAAGGTGCTTTTAAAAATCTAAGATCCAGCTACTAGACACTAAGAAATACATTTTACTTTTTGATATTAAAAGTTATTTGTATATATCTAATGCTGAATTATCTAAAAATTACTCACTCTGGTAAAATAATTAGTATTTCCTTTAGCTTAGTCTTTAAGTCAAGACTCTTCTTATCTGAATCTCTAAAGAAGTGGTAAGGAGCCCCACAGGTGGCAGAGAGGTTTCTAGAAACTGAGAGAGGAGTATAAGCAGGACAAATTCTTAATAATGCCTGGCTCCTTCACTCCCATTCACCCAACAAGAGTTGCTCCATTTTTGTCAGACACATATTAGGGCTCCGAATATCTGATAAATTTTTTTAAATAGTTCCAAAACTACTACTCTGAAGTAGACCCTAGAAGGTGTTCTGTGCGATAACCAAACACTGATGGAGACATTTACCACTACGTCTCTAAAACACTTAGATTTCTCAACTTAATCTCACAAAATTGACCAAACGGTATACAAACTGTCCCTCTGGATAGAAAAGTACACACTTCTGTTGCTAATTATAGTGTTATCTACAATTTAATACTTTCAACCAAATTATTTCTAAATTGGCAAGCTCAATTATAGAGAATGATAAATGATAAAAAGAGAAAATCTATATATGTACATATATAGATATATCACTTATCTATATGTGCTACTATGTAGTAGCAGTCTTATTAAACAGTCACTGCCATGCCAATCTAAAATACCTGAGTGGGTAGCTATTATGCAACTTCTGTGTAACTGGAAACAAAATACCCAGACTCACAAAGCTATCTATAAATTATTGTACTCATCTGTTTATAGCAAAAAAGATTTCATAAATTTAAATAGGTCAATGAAACTACTTAAGGTGCATGCTTATAATTTTCATATCTTCTTGTACTTTAGAATCAAATGAGGTCAACATATATTACAATCCGTCAAAAAGTGGTGAAAATAACCAATTTAAATGGGATGAAAATTGGACCATCAATAATGTGATGGAGAAAAAAAAAAAAAGACCATGCTGTAACTAGCAGCATATTTTCAAAAGACGATTTAAAAGCCCACAGAACATAGGTGTGCACTGCAGGGGTCCACTTATACATGAGTTTTTTTTTTTACATAAAAGTTATATGAAGTGCACCTGCCTCTCCTTCCACCTCCTCCATCTATTCTGCCTCTGCCGCCCCTGAATGGCAAGAGCAACCCTTTGTCTTCCTCCTCCTATTCAACATGAAGATGATGAGGATGAAGATCTTTATGAAGATCTGCTTCCACTTCCACTTTATGAAGAAATAATGTATTTTCTCTTCCTTATGATTTTCTTAATAACATTTTCTTTTCTCTAACTTACTCTATTGCTAAAATATAGTACATAATACGTATAATATATAAAATATGTGTTGACTATTATTGCTAACGCTTCTGGGTAACAGTAGGCAACTAGTAATAAAGGTCTTGGGGAGTCAAAAGTCATATGCTGATTTTTCACTGCACAGGGGCTGGTACCCCTAGCCCCGGTATTGTTCAAGGGTCAACTGTACTTGTAACTTCACCTGAGATTCTCTCTAT
The DNA here is from genome assembly GCF_009828535.3 of Hylobates moloch. NCBI lineage: Eukaryota > Metazoa > Chordata > Mammalia > Primates > Hylobatidae > Hylobates > Hylobates moloch. Next base: position 32,469,930 of record NW_026652281.1, read on the forward strand.
CCCCAACCACTTGTAAGAAAAAGGAAGAAATACATTTATTCAGCTTCTATTATACACCCGGCACTAAACCATTATATATACATTATCTTAGTCAATTCTCACAACCACCCTAGGAGATAAGCATTCACATTCCCATTTTAAACATGACAAAGACAAGAACATAGCAGAGAAAGAATTTAAACCAGGTATGCTGAATCCAAAGCCCGTGATCCTTCTACATAATCAGTAGTTTCCAGACATTTAGATTTCACAGACCCGTACAATACACAGATACACATGCACATACACATGTACCAAAAACAAACCAACCAACTGGCAGACTTCATGGGGCCATAAATACTTTATTTCCCAAGAAATGAGATATTTTTTCAAAGCCCTACTATTTACCATCAGTATTATTTTTTAAAAAATGATATTAACATCAAAAAATACCTGAAATTAAGAAACAAGCCTTCTGGGGAAAAAAGCCTTATACCAATATTTTCAACACAGAATAGCACAGGTTCACCAACTGGCAAGGGAGAACAATTGTACTGAATCACACTGCTTCCCGTAACACAGAGGCAGAACACAGAACCTGAAACATCCTCCTACATCCTCTTCCTACTTTCATTACAGAGAATGCATGTTGCCTCAATTAAAGCCATGAGATTTCTGAAATTTTTGTATGCCAAGGTTCTGATGACCAAGAAAATTATACAGGCTTTAAAAATAAAGAAGTTTCTAGTATCAGCAGATTGTTCATTTTCAATACAGGTATTACTTTGTACTTTCACAGATAGCAGTTCTTCCTCAGGCTTTTTCTTCAAATAAAATCTTTAGATCTGATGTAATCAAAACAGCTGTTAAAGAGTATAAATCTATTACCTTGTACCTAAGAGACTCATCCATCTTCAGTTGCATTCCTGTCTTTCTAGCTTTATCTATCACATTTAATTAAAAAGAGCATCTTGTCTTCTTCACGTTTTAATACAGCATCTGATATTAGGATGCTAAGTTACTATGAGAAGATCAAAATACAATGGATTTAGCTCATTGCCAAATGCAGGAACAAATTCATTAACAAATGAATTTGAGCTAAATTTTCAGAGTAAATTTATATTTTTAAAAAACTCATAGTTTGTCCTCAAAACAGTAACCTGCAGCAAAAGTTGTAACAATTCTGTAACACGTATATCTAAATACTCACTACAGTCTCTCCCATATCTCTATTTCTAGTTTCATTTACTTTTTAGGCAGAAAATAGGTTCAAGGGTCTGGTAAAGGAGGCAAATGGGCATTAAACAACCTCTTGTTTGCTATCCCACTGCACTTGAAATGGACCTCTATAATTCACTACCATTTATAAGTGTCTAGCATATCAACATCACATTAAGTAATTTACTGCCTCCAATTCCTGGTCCATAACTATTCCATCCTGAAAAGTCATAATACAATGTTATTGGAACAATCTATTCATATTGTAAATAACATGTTTTCTAACGATTTTTTTAAGCCACTAGGGAGGTGAATTAAGCATTTTTCCAGGCAATACATTTAAGTTTCAATCTTCATAAATTTACTAATTGTGTATACTGTTCCTTTTACCCAGACCATGCATTCCTTTTTTCACTTACTTTTTAAGTCCTAATTCAAATGTGTTTTCCTCTGTGGAGTCTTCTCTATGGATCTAGACAATATCAACCCCATGCATCTGTGCACTCAGCCTGTACTTGGAATAAACCTCCACAGTTCATTATCATGTATAAGCATCTAGTGTTTGGGGCACACATTTCCCAATTAACTGCACTGCATACAAGCCTTTTTCTCTCACATCACTGAGTTTGTCCAGAGCAGGAACCTTAATATCCTTTTTATCTGCTCAGCACCTAGCTCATAACTTGGATAAAGAGCGACAGGAGGGACACTGCAATTATCTGCAATGTATGTTCAAGGAAGGCCTCTCTCCGATGATACTTGAGCAGAGACCTAACAGAAGAGAAACAGCAATCCATGTGGATATCTAGGGAAGAAGCATTCTAGAGGAGGAAATGAAAAGTGCAAAGGCCATGAGGCAAGAGCATTTTGGAGTGTCAGGAAAAACAAGGCAACTTCTATAGTCATAACAAAGTGGAGGGGCTGGGGGAACAAGGTAAGAGGTGAAATCAAATAGGCAGCATGAGTTTAGATCATGTGGGTTCTTACAGGCCTTTGAGTTTTACTTTTAGTTATAAGGAAAGCCTGTAAAATATACAGAGCAAAGAAATAATCTGAATTATATTTTAAAAGTACGACTATTATGAGAACAACACACTATAGAAGACAAAGGTGGAAGCAGAGAGACCAGAGGCACAGATGACAGATTCATATCAAATGTAAATGATTAGCCACAGGAGAAATAAAATTTCCCGGACTACATTAATGAACATGGTGACCTAGACACTCTAGTCCCTGGGACAAGACTGCAAAAGATGTTAGCACCTGTTATTTGTCAAGCACAACAAAACTGTCAATAAATTAGTCTGACCTCAGGGGAAAAAAAAAAAACTGTTTGCAAGGCAAATGACATTACATAATGTACATTAATTCTTAAAGTTTTAGATGTGGATCCTCAAATCCATCAGATTAATGAAAGTCAAAACTACAAAGATAGGAATGAATTAGTCTTTCGGTAATAGGAGACTTTCACACTAAGGATTAAGTAAAAACACTTAAGAAAACATAATTTAAAATGAAAATTTTAAAACTTTTGCTGTCCAAGCATGGTGGCCCATTCCTATAATCCCAGCACTTTGAGAGGCTTAGGCCAGAGGATCGCTTGAGCCTAGGAGATCGAGGCTGCAGTTAGCTATGATCATGCCTATGCACTTCAGCCTGGGGGAGAAACGGGTGGGGAGGGAAGGGGGAGAGAGGAGAGAGAGAGAGAGAGACAGGAGGGAGAGAGAGGAGGGAAAGAGGAAGGAGGGGAAGGAAGGGAGAGAGGAAGGAATCCGCAGGCAGGCAGGCCGGCATCTGCTTGAAGGCCTTGGAGAGTTAACACCAAAGTCATGATTTACAGGCCAGGATCTAGAAGAAATGGCAGCCCAAGAAGGTAACACAGACTTTGGAGGCATACCTCCCCTTCCCTTTCACAAAAGTAGATATTCAAATGGTTGACTAAAAAAAAAAAAGAAAAGGAAAGCCATCTTAGCAATTGAGACTATTAAAACCGCAATAAAATACCACTAGACACCCACCAAAATAGCTAAAACTAAAAAGACTGTTACTAGCAAGTTCTGGAAATGATGTAGAACGATCACAACTTATATACACTGCTGGTGGGAGTATAAACTGTACAACTACTTTAAAATTAAACACATATATTTTGGTAAATTGCAAAAATGACTCCAATTCTTCACCTCTCACTATAAACATAACCTTTGAAGTGTGACTTTGCAGCATGTTCCATCAACAATTAGAAGCTATTTCCCTATTCCTTAAATCTGGCCTATTCTTTCAAATTCCTTTGGCCAATAGAATATGATGAAAATAACAGTATGCCTGTTCTGTACTAGATCTCAAAAGGCCTATGCTACATCTTTTGTGCTGTCTCTGAACCAAGTGAACAGCCCAGAGTAACCTGCTAAATGATAACAGACATAAAGTCCACTCATCCCACTGATTAAAATCATCCCAAACTAGACCCAGCAAACTGCTGAAACATGAGCAAGTCAGCATTAGATCAGCCAAGCCTAGCCAGCCAACTACCTTGCCCACCTACAGACTTGTGAACAATAATAAATGGTTATTGTTTTAAACCACTAAATTTTAAAGTGGAATGTTATTAGTAATAGCTAACTGATGTTACCAAAGGTAAGGTCCTACCATAATTGAAAAAAAAAATATGTAGTATTGGTTTTGGAATTAAACAGTGGCCTTTGGCTTGAAAAACAGTGAGCAATCTATTAGGAAAAACTAGAAATTCATTAAAAAATTGTTACTGGTGGCTGAAAAAATAGGAACTTGTGATATGTAGTAACAAAAAATCGGCAAAATTGTGTTCACTATAAAACTCAGAGAAAGAAATATTTACTTAATAAACATTTGGATTTGCCTGAGATCTCTAGGCAGAAAACTGAAAATCAACTGGTTGTTCCTAACTGTACATCATAAGGCAATATGGCAACAAAGAGACAAGCTAAACAAAAAACTGATCAGTTATAAGGAGAATTTAGAAAAAATAAATGGGGGCAAGGACTGTGCGGGGTTGGAAAATACAACTGCTTCTCATCTCCAGTGTATAAGCTGGCAAAATAGTCTCCAAATACAGTATAGTCTGGGACAGATCAAAGCAGAAGAGTAACTACAAAACCCTTCGTTAATGTCTCTAAAAGAATTATAAAGAACTTCTTCTAACTTGAGGGGGTTATGGAATTAGATTAAAGAACGCCTACAAAAATTTTAAGAGTTGTACTGGCCAAAGTGATACCACCTAGACTAAAAGAGATGGAAAGTATTCAAAATCCAAAAGGCCTTCGGGCCCCCAACTTTCTATAGATATGAAGTAGCATGAAAATGTTGCTTAAAGGGCGTATTTTCCAGCTCAAATAATGGTGTTATAAGAATCTGAGCATTTTAATTCTCCAGCCCTAATCTAGAAAGACCTCTTCAAGGAAATGAAGATATCAATGAATGAAACTGTACTGTAATAGATGCTTTTATATTTGCTATCATATTTAATTTCCAGAAAAACCTTATGAGGCAGCTACTGTTGTCCCAATTTTCAGATCAGAATTTGAGCCTCAATCAGTTAAGTAATCTGCTTGACATCCTGCAGCAACTTCCTAAGTGTCAAGACAGTGTGATAACAAAGCCTGTACTGTTTTTACTACATGCCAGTGCCACCACTGGTCCTTCACCTTATTCTCTATTATTTGTCAAAAATATAATACAGAGTTATTTTGGAACTGGATAGTAGAACAGCTTAACCCTTTATTTTGTACATAAATGCAGGAAGGTCAGGCAGGTGAAATGCTTTGGTCTCAGGGCACACAGCTATTTAGTAACAAAGTCTAAGTACTCTCTACATTGGACTTATTAACATGAAGAAAAAAGAAACCAGAAATAGTAATCCTCAGATAGACTTTTTTAAATACAATAAACTTACACTTCTCAAAAATTGTAGGACCTCAATTTGTTAAGATAACTGACTTCTATAATTTTTTCTTATATTAATAAATGTGATATATTAAATTTAATGGTTCTAAATGAAGAAAAATTAATAGATAATTAATGCTACTAATATAAAAGTAAACCCCTATTGTTTAAAGCAGTGTAAGTAAAGCCTACAAGAGTAGAAACTGTGGGAGGCAGTCATTCCTGAATCTAAATCTAATTAAAATAATTTGGCTGAAAGCAATAAAATCACAATCAATATATCTGGAGGGGAAAAAACAACTATGTTAGAATTCTTCAAATTAGGCACTCATTAAACCAATATAGTCACATTCCTCCCTTTGTCAATTTAAAAATTAGCAGCAATCATCCATACTGTCCTCTCTTTTTCTCACCAGAATACACAGCATGTCTATCTACAAAATTTTTACAAAAATACATCTAACAAATATAGAATATATATTTAACAACCTTTTAGCTCCCCTAACAGCCTCTGATGCTATAAATCAGTAGAAAATGGAAACAGACAGGAGACTTTCTTAATGAAAATAGTAGAGTTTTTAAATTCAAAGAAATGAGAATCTGAAGATTCTGATGGCATATATAAATAAAACGTAAGGACAATGCACAAACAACCCAAGTAATCAATCAGTTAATAGAAACTTCATATTTATGTGAATTTAACTATGATTCACTTATATTAATTCAACTATAAACTCTGCAACCAGAAATAGAGTAACTAAATAATGCAGACAATTAAGTCCACAATTCCCCTGAAAAAGTGTAAGCCCCAGAGTGGGCGTGAGATGGAAAAGGTGAATCTGCTGTTTACTCAGTCAATGCATGCCAAGGTCTCGTGTGTTTCCAGGATCTCATGTGTGCTAAAGATGATACCAATGTTAAAAGATACATAAATGTATTCTGAGTGCTTAACTAAAGAAACAGCAACAGTTCCAACAAAACTGCTAAAGAAAAATAACACAACTGTCAAGGACTCATTTAGAAATGTTATACTGGGATCCAATGTGGTACTTTCCCAAGGCACTCCCGCTCCCTCTCTAGAACAGCCTTGTCTCTGAGATGATCACCTTTTGCACTAAAATGAGACCCTAAATTCCACCCCTCCCTAAACGAGATCCCACTGAATATTTAAAAAAAAAAAAAAATGAAGGGCTATCACTCACTTTAAAATTTATGTGCAAAAAGAAAAAGAAAAGTAAGTTCTGTGGTCAAGGCTGGCAGAGATGAGGATTAAGGAAAACTATGTGTGACGAATAAAGGTGGCCTATGTATATGGCTTTGGGCCAACTTGCCATATAAAACACTTAATGTATAAGTCTTACCTAAACTATCTGAAAGAATTTTTATATCAGAGCTCCAAAGATTATCTGAAACTACTAGTAAATCAAACTTCTCCAAAAGGAGTATTGAAAATGAAAAGCACCCCGGTGAACAGCACTCTTAGAAAACAGATCATGTTTGCCCTTTCTCAACTAACACAACTGACTGGTGGCCACATACTGCATTGCTCAGGAAATGCTTACACTTTTATGCAAGTCACTGCTATTAACTTTTGAGATCACTGACAATAAACTACCCAGTATAAATTTTAAGTTTTAAATCCAATATGAATATTTATATATCTCATCATCAATTAAACAATGAGAGAGAACTAGGTTAAAAATAAAAGTAACAAAATAAAACTTCTTCTTTCCATTTCTGAGTGACATTATGCTTCCCAAGCCTAACTCACATTCTAGCACTGACAGAAAATGATAATGTTTACACTCTACAAAGCAGTTAAGTAATAACGCAGCTTGAGGCTGGGTGGCTGGGAACTCAGGTCCCCTCGGACACTGCCCGGCTGCCCCAAGGGCATATGAAGTCAATCAGTATCTCAGCTGACCTCTTGCCTACTTGTATTGTGGTTGAGTAGCTAAGCTCTAAAAAAAATCCAGTATGGATTCTATTTTATGCCCCTAAATTCTCTGATTCTCTAGTACTGTAAGTGCTCCATCACCCTTAAAGCCCCACCAGAAGAAAAACAGGAACAATTCTCAACCCAACCCTTTATCAAGGTCATTCTCTCACTCTTCACATTTGGCAAATGGAAATAAATCACCTACCCTGAGGAGGGTTTCATGGCTGTCAAAACAAAATGTTTAAGAGCAAGATAAAGATTATGAGAATAGGGTTTATTAGAGAAGCCATGGCCCACACTTAAAACAGGTGGCAAAGCAATCACTATGGAAGCAAAGTAGCTACTTTATTAAGCTGCAAATTATTTTCAGCCCTCTGGGCCAATAAAAGAAGTAACTCATTGCTTATTAATTGCAAAGCTCCAATGAGAAAAAAACATAAAAGCCCACAGAACAATACCTGGCCCATATTAATTGGTCAATAAATGCTATCTATTATCATTATTGTCTTGACCATTTCAATATGGTGGTATCAGGTATAGTGATTACTGTGTGCTCTGCAGCTATCAAGACCCTCAGCTTTGATCAGTCCCACCCATCCAGGCTGACTAGAATTCAAGGCAGCAGGCCCTTATCCACAGAAGAAACAATGAAGTAGCTTAGCCACTTGAAAATTTTATATAATATTATGAAGAAATCAGATGTCCCCTCAGCCTCCAAATGAGCCCTGACCCACACTTATCTCTTGACAGAAAATGTCCTCATGAGAAAGGCTTATATTTTTTCAGGAATGACTATTAATTGGTCTCCATTTTAATTTGTATTTTTAAACTTATCCTGTATCTTAACCTATATAAGATCTGTCCGTCTCCAAATATTATCACTTTTAGGAGACATACAGCCAAAATATACAGAATTAGGTAGCACTATTTTATTCATAAAGGTCATTCATGTGTAGCGTCGAAAAGATGCACAAATATGCTATTATGTGGTAGCAGTCTTATTATTAAACAGTCACTACCATGCCAATCTAAAATACCTGAGTGGGTAGCTATTATGCAACTTCTGTATAGCTGGAAACAAAATACCCACTCACAAAGCTATCTATAAAGTATTGTACTCATCTGTTTACAGCAAAAAAAGATTTCATAAATTAAAATAGGTCAATGAAACTACTTAAGGTTTATGCTTATAATTTTCATATTTTCTTGTACTTTAGAATCAAATGAGGTCAACACATAATTACAATCAGTAAAAAAGTGGCAAAAATAACCAAAGTAAAATGGGGATGAAAATTGGACCATCCCTTAACATGAAGGAGAAAAACTTCTGGTTTCTCATTTTAAAAAAAGACCACGCTGTAACTAACAGCATATTTTTAAAAGATGATTTATTCTCTTATTCTAAAATTGACAATTAAACAATACTATTCACTTCCTCTTTTAACAAAAAATAATTATTACTTTATGCTTACCTCAGTGAGGTGTTTTGAGGCTATTTGCAGACTTTTGAGTCCTATAGCTGAAAGCTACTAAGTAAATACAAAGTATTAAAATTGAGGATGATGATATAGAAGCCAGATTTTTGATCTACATTTACAGTTGGCACACTGCCCTGTGGATTTCTTCTTTCACAGCTCATACTCTCTGAAAGGTCACTGTGAAAAAAAATCCCACAGGGAGGGAGTTCAAGTAGCCTACAATACAATATTAGTAATTAAGGAAGTGGTATTCTTCCTCTATATTCATTTAAGAATCATTTCTACTAAAGAGAAAAGGAACAGTGATTTGTTAAAAATGATGGCCACAGACAACTCAGTCTCAATTCTAATAGCCAGGTTACAAAGCAAATTACTGTACTACAGCACAGATTTTTTTTTTCAAAGAGCAAATTATTGTACAACCCACCAAACCAGTATTCAGCTATTCTTCAAGATAATAATATTCATAAAAATTATTTTCAAGAGTAACTCATGTTCCTAATAATAAACTATAGCACTGCAAATTCAAATTCAACTAACATTAACATTAGTCGCTTACTATGTGAGAGCCATAATAGGCATTTCACAAACATTATTTCATTTAACTCTATCAACCCTATGAGGCGAGTATTACCAACACATTTTCAAATTGTGGTATGTGCCACAGAAAATTTCCCACAGTCTAAAAATTTAAATTCAGCTTTCTCACTTCAAGTCCAATGTTCCCTCTGTTATATCAGATTAAGTTCTCATCTAGCTGTGCCAATAATCAACTTACACATCATTTAACCTCACTGGGAATGAGTTTTCTCATCAGTAAGCTTAAAGAGTTGACTTATTTCTAAGAGGGGTGTATGTGTGTGCCTTTTTATAAAATTTACCATTTTAATCATTTTAAAGTGTACAATTTAGTAGCTTCCAATACAACCACAATGCTATCTAATTCCAGAACACTTTTACCACACCAAGAAGAAACTCATACCCATTAAAGTCAACTCTCCAATCTTTCCTCCTCCCAGACCCTGCAACTACAAATCTGCTATTTATGGATTTGCCTAACCTGGATTTTTCATATAAATGGATTCATACAATAAGTGATCTTTTGTGTCTGGCTTCTATTACACAGCATAACATTTTCAAGGTTCATCCACATTATAGCACATATCAGTAGGCCAATCCTTTTCACGGCTCAGTAATATCTCATTCTATGTATATAACACAGTTTGTTTATCCATTCACTCACTGATAGACACTTGGATTTGCTATGATCTGAATGCATTCCTTAAAATTTATATGTTGAAACATAATCACCAACATAATAGTATTAAAAGGTGGGGCCTTTCAGAGGTGATAAAGTTATGAGCACAAAGCCATCATGGAAGGGATTAACGCACTTAAAAAAGCTTGAAGGAATGGGTGCACTCGCTCTCTCTTGCTCTTCTGCTATGTAAAGACACAGCAAGAAGGCCCTCATCAGACACTGGATGCCAGTCCCTACATTTTGACCTTTTCAGCCTCTAGTATTGTAAGAGATAAATTTCTGTTCCTTATAAATTATCTAATCTCAGGTATTTTGTTATAGCAGCACAAATGGACTGAGACAGGGTTATTGCTACCTTTTAGCTATGAATAGTGCTGCTATAAACATCTGTGTACATGTTCATGTTTGACCCTTTGTTTTTAATTCTTTTGGGTATATACCTAGGAGTGGAAGTGCAGGGTCCTAGGGTAATTCTATGTTTACATTTCGGAGAAACCACCAAACTGTTTTCCACAGAAGTGTTTGTGTTCCCACCAGCAATTATGAGTGTCCCAATTTTTCCACATCCTTACCAATACTTATTTTCCTTATCAGAAAAAATTATAGCCATTCTAGTGGGTATGAAATGATGTATCACTGTGGTTTTGATTTTCATTGCCCTAATGACTAATGATGTTGAGTATCTTTTCATGTTTATTGGCCGTTTGTAAATCTTTGGAGAAATGTCTATTCAAGTCCTTTGCCCATTTTAAAAATTAGGTTGCTGGCCAGGCACAGTGGCTCACACCTGTAATCCTAGCACTTAGAGAGGCCTAGGTAGGAAGACAGCTTGAGCCCAGGAGTTCAAGACCAGCCTGGGCAACAAAGTGAGCTCCTGTCTTTACAAAAAATAATTTATTTAATTAGTCAGGCATGGTGACAAGTGCCTGTAGTCCCAGCTACCTGGGAATACTGAGGCAGGAGGGTCACTTGAGTCTGGAAGGCTGGAGGCTGCAGTGAGCTATGACCATGCCACTGCACTCCAGACTGGGTGACAGGGCAACCCTGTCTCAAAAAATATTAATAAATAAAATAAATAAAATTAGGGTTTTGTGGGGGCTGTTTGTTGTTATTGAGTTGTAAGAGTTCTTTATTCATTCAAATACAAATCCCATAATATATGTAATTTTAAAATATTTTCTCTCATTCTCCAGGTTGTCCTTTCAATTTCTTGACAATGTTCTTTGATACACAAAAGTTTTCAATTTTAATGAAGTTCAATTTATCTTTTCTCTTTGGTGGCTCATGCTTTTGGTGTCATATTAAGAATCCATTGTCAGAAAAAAAAAACCCATTGACAAATCCACTTAAGATCCCTTTTGGCTAGAAAATTCCACCAGCCTTTGCTGATTCCATAAATAAAGTTGTACCTGGACAATTCTGGTCATTTTACTGTTGAGAACAACAAAGGTGTTATATTGGGATATTTATGGTACTGCTCTCACCAAGGAGGTAGCAGCACATTAAATATGGATAAAATTACCCCTTTATAATGGATAGGGTAGAACTTCTTTATGTCTGAAAGAAACTTCATATCCGCTCTATTATAAAGAAGCAAAGAAGGGGAAAGAGAAAGAGAGGAAGAAAGGGAAGGAGCAAAATCTCATGGTTTGGAAACCTCATGAATTAACAAACACACACATGGTTTTAAAAGACATTCTAAACTATATGTCTAAACATGTTAATCCCTGAAAAAGGAAGTCTCTCAGCAATAAAAATGTAATATTTTAGCAATTACTAGAATTCCAACAGAATTTACATGAATAGAATTTTTTTTTTTTTTTTTTTTTTTTTTGAGACGGAGTCTCGCTCTGTTGCCCAGGCTGGAGTGCAGTGGCGCAATCTCGGCTCACTGCAAGCTCCGCCTCCCGGGTTCACGCCATTCTCCTGCCTCAGCCTCTCCGAGTAGCTGGGACTACAGGCGCCCGCCACCACGCCCGGCTGATTTTTTTTTTGTATTTTTAGTAGAGACGGGGTTTCACCATGGTCTCAATCTCCTGACCTCGTGATCCGCCCGCCTCGGCCTCCCAAAGTGCTGGGATTACAAGCGTGAGCCACCGCGCCCAGCCTGAATAGAATTTCTAAAATCTTCTTCCATCACTTTAGTCAACTCGTTAGTATACAGTATTTTAAATATGGCTTTAAAGGCAAATGTACTGCTGAAGGACTATTTGAATAAATAAATTATATTTACCAAAAAAAGAAATAAGAAATGGAACATACAAACAACAGAATCCTATGCAGTCATTTAAAATGATGTTGCTGAGTAGAAGCTCACTTACTGACAATAAAAGATGTTGTTTACAATATAATGCTTTATGGGAAAAGACAACTAGTTTACAATGGACAGACTTGGAAAGATAGATGTCAATTAAATATGTCACTCAAAGTGATTACCTCTAGGTAGGATTGTAGGTGAATTTTATTTTCTTATTTTTTTTATTTTTCCTCAATGTAAATTACTTGTGTAATTTTTAAAAAGTAAAAAAGAATTTTTTAAAAGATAAAATCAAGGTTCTTTAAACATGAAATTTATAAACAAGAATTTCTTTCTACACATTCATTTACTATTACATTTCATCTTCACCCATTATATATTATATAAATTTGTGAAATACACGTTTTGGTTAACCAGCCACAACAATCACAACATACAGTTTCACTGATGTCATAATAGCAGTTATTGACTATAAGCAAAATTTATGTAAATTTCAGATAGTCAACCAATTTTTAAAAGCTTAAAATATGATATATTTTTAAAAATATTGTATAATTTGCCATTCATTGGTTATAATTAAGAATCAAACACTTACGAAACAGGCAAGTTAAAAAGAGTTTGTAAAAATTAGATTATATTAATCCTGTCTGTCTCTTCTTTGTGCTGGTATCAAAGGGTAGGATAATTGGTGAGATAAAGAATAATACTGCTTCATCAACCCTATTTTTATCCCTTTGTTAATCAATGGCCCTAGTTACAGTATATTCTCACTGCTTTATGAATATCAATCTCCAGCATATGATAAAGTAACTAAAATTGACTGTTCCTTGTGCACTAACCGAACAGCTGTCTGCAGCAGATCCTCAAATATATCATCCAGATACATACCAAAAACACAGAAGCGATGGTGTTGGGTTGATGCTAAATACCCAAAAAGAAAACACCCAAACCAGACTCATAATCATTAGGTATCTTGGGATAGCCACATTTCCAAATAAGTGCTGTGATATAAGACTCGAGGATCTGATTAAATCCTTAAAGCATTTTAGTTTTTTAAAATATGGACATGGCATTTCTGAAAGGTTGCAGCTTTGGATCATAAGTATTAAGGCCAGCTGAGAAACTTTGAAAAACAAAAATGAAGAGATTTTATATGAAAACTTAATAGAAGAATCTTCCCTTTTCCCAATACCATCAAAACAGCCACAAGTGCGCAATAATTTGTTCTAAGAAATATATAGTTACAATTATTCTTCCTCTTCATATAAGTTTAACTTCTTCTAAATAATTCTCATACAAAGGAAAGAAAAAATCTGAAAAGACTATAATCCGCACAATCCATTAAAGACATATTTAAGTATTCACATAGTAACTAACACTGTAAACATGCTTAAAATCTTATTTAAACTATGCCAGGAAAAAACAGTGTTTGTCAACTCCTTTTATTGCCAAAATAATTGGGACTGGATTCAGTATCCAATAATGCAAATTACTCATAAGAAAACTTAATCTAGACATCTTTACTCTGTCTTGAAGTAAAATTTACAATAATACCCTCAAAATTAGAATACCAGATTCAGAAAAGCAATTCAAAAAATCACCACTGATGTTCAAAAGCTAATATAATTCAAACAACATACAAAATTCTCACATTTTAATTTATTTCTGGATATAGTATCACTGGTGTAGTGGGCTCATTATGAAATTAATACTCTACTATTTCCAGTAGATGCTGGGTATATTATCAACCAAGGAAGCAAGAGATCAAGGAGTAGCCACTGGACAGACATTGGGAACTCCTAGGATACAGAATAAATCTTCATATAATTAGACCACTTCAGTTGCCAAGTTGATGCAGGGTAAAGGTTGGGAAAAGACCAGCTTTCAAATTTTACATGTATCCACTTCTTTGTCTTAACAGATAAACTGTACACCAGGTTAAGCCACAGACATCTCAAGACTCAAATTAAAAGTCACTGAGTGATCCTGGAAAATAATGCATCTATTTGAGGCTCCTCTATAAACCTCTAGGAAAGCTGTATTACTGCATTTTCATACTGCTATTAAGAACTGCCCAAGAAAGGGTAATTTAGAAAAGAAAGAGGTTTGACTCACAGTTCAGTTCAGCATGGCTGGGAAGGCCTCAAGAAACTTAAAATCATGGCAGAAGGCGAAGGGGAAGCAAGACACCTACTTCTTAACCTGGCAGGAAGGAGAAGTGCTGAGCAAAGGGGTAAGAGCCCCTTATAAAACAATCACATCTCGTGAGAACTCACTCACTATCAGGAGAACAGCATGAGGGAACCACCCTCATGATTCAACTACCTCCACCTGGTCTCTCCCTTGACACACGGGGATTATGGGGATTGTGAGGATTACAATTCAAGATGAGATCTGGGTGCGGAAACAAAGCCTAACCATATCAGAGAGTGTGGCTAGGTTCCAGCATATTTCTAGATAGTTTCTCCCTCTCATCACTTACCACCCTGCCCCGAACACACATACACAATATCCTCACTTTCCACCTGGCCCAATTTAGACTCCAGGGTCAGTTGCTAAAATTTACTCTTTCGCAGACACAGGCACACCTTTTGTCCTTTTCACCCTCCACTGACAACACCCGGCAAAGATAAAAGCATGATTAAACCCAATTATCCACCTACTCCACATGTGCACCTGAGCAATTAAAAATAGATGAAGAAAAATATACAACCTGCCAACAGTTCTCATCTCAAATTCGTGATCACAAATCACAATTGGGCAATCAACACTGTGTAGTAACAGTAAAATACCCAAAAATACCCAGTTTGTTCAATTGTCCAATATCCAAAATAACCATTTCACACTCTGTCCTCTGTTCTCAAACCTACTAGGACCGCCCCATTCTCCCAATCTCATAACAGCACCATTGCGAAAACAGAAGCAATCAGATCATTACAACTTTCTCTTTCCACCATCAAAACCACTCACCTGATCCATACTCTTCTTTCTCTATGAAGACAAGTGAAATGTTCCCACTCTGATTGAATCCTACCTTTCCGTTTGTGCTCTGAAGCTCACATCTCACTTTCTCAAGAAATGTATTAATATATCCCTCTCCATTCTGCATCATTTTCTCCCCCAGTGGATCTGTGGCATCTGCATACAAACCTCCTCTAATATCTCCAGTTACTGAATCCACACTCCGCTACATCAACTGTCCTATTTCCAAAACAGTTACCTGTATCACTACTTCCACTCTCACCTCATATTCTTTAGTGAGTTTATCCCAATTAGGTTTCTTTCTTCTTCTCTCAATTGTTATTGAAATCATAATTGTCTAGGTCATCAGAGAAGTCCATTTTACAAAATCCAACAGTCACATGTCTGTTGTTCTCTCTTCTGACCTCTCAAATAGCATTCAATACTGCCCTCCATCTTGAAATATTTCCTTCTCCTGTCCCACAAAGTAATCACCAATGATCTCCATGTCACTGAATTCATTTTTTAACACTATGTAGTGATTATAAGCTCAGACTATGGAGTCAGACAGACCTGGGTTCAAATTATGGCACCATCACTTTCTAGTATCCAATTTAGAGAAAAATACTTAACCACTGAGTCTGGGTTTCTTGATCTAGTTAATAGGAAAATACTAGCACCTACTTCATGGCTGTGAGAATTATTATCTTCTCTCTCTGACCCTGCTTCCCTCTAAATTTACTTAGTAGCAACATGTGACATGATTCACCCCTAAGAAATGCTCTCTTCCTTTGGAATTTGGCTGTTCCTTCCCAATCACTGTCATAAGCTCCTTCAATTCTACTTGTCATTTAAATGTTAGTTCTAATATATCCTCTAAGTGATCTCTTCCATTCTCATGACTGAAATTATAATCTCAATGATTTCCAAATCTCAATTTCTAGTTTACAATTTTCTCCCATATCTCAGACTACAAACCTGACAATCTCCACCTGGATATCTCAGGTACCTCCATATTTGAAATGCTCATAAAATAAACCTCTGTCCTCTTTCAGGTGCTTTTTCCTCCATCTGAAAACTTCTCTGCCTGTCACCGTTTCTAATTCCTTGCTATTGGTTTCCATGTACTTCCTCCTTTGTACTAGTCATCAAACTTATATTTACTGGCTTAACATATGTATTTCCTGCTAGCCCATAAGCTCCGTGACAGAAAATAAAACCTGTCTGTATCACGAATACCTTGCCTAGTAACTCACATGTAGTAAACGCTTAAAAAATATTTCTTGAACTGAATTCAAGATGTTTAAAAAGTTAGTGCATATTTACTTTATTGAATTTAGCCTTTTACTTGTCCAGATGTCTAATTCATTGTTAATACTTTTATGTCAAAATATTTATATTATTCATTTACATTATTGTCATTTCTAATACATGAAAAGGTATCTAATGAAATTTAAAGGTACTTCTAAACATATTCGGTTTTAAAAATTCTGTATTTATCAACTGCCTCTGGGTTTCAGAGACTACAGGATTCAGAAGCTAGAAAAGACAAGTGAAGATAGTATTTGTTTCCTTACTATGGAATCCCACAAAATATTTAAAAAGAATTTTAGTAAAACAATGATATTTTAATTCTAAATTGCCTAAAATGTTTGGAGTATTTTTAACAGATTATTTTCTCCTCCAAGTCTCTATTATCATTTTCTCCACATAAATACTAACCTTTAATGGTATATTAATATTGTGTACTTTCACTCATCAAAGATAAGTAGCATCTGAAACAGTATTTTTGTTAGCTTATAAAATCTTATTATGGATAAACTCAGACTTTCCACTTGACAGCCTGAAATATGAAAAAAAAAATCTTCCACACACACATATATGGAGGAAGTTTGCATTGCGTTATACAGAAATTATATACATATGATTTGTATCAATATACTTGACTACATAATATTGTCTTTTAAAAAGTCATGTTGACCACAAAACCAAAAAAAAAAAACCCAAAAACACATTAAATTGAGGGAAAACATTTCTGTATGGCTGTTATTTAGAAAATGTAAAACCTTGAAGGATAATTTCATTGAGAAATTGATCACAATGAAAAAGGATACAAAACAATCAGAAAACCAAAGTCACAAAGCCTTAAAAATATTTAAATAAATTTGATTCCAAAGAAGCTGGCTTTGTTTTCAAAGTATCTTGGCAATTATCTAACAAATAAGAGTTATTTTTATTTCCTCTAACAGCTTGAGTATTTAATCAGATTGCTTCTACATGTTCTATAATAAAACAAAATAAACATAACAAAAGCTTGTTTAATTTGTGCACTAAAGTAATACAAAAGTTTGAAAGAGGGGGCGCTATAATATTACAAAAATATCTGGGCTTTTTACCGGCCTCCTAAAATCCAAAGTAATTAATTACCTAGTTATTAAAGAACCTATTTTTGAAATAGTGTTACATCTTTCTCTAGACGCTAAGAAATCTTCTGAATGCAACGTTTGTGTTTCTGTGTGTATTCCCCAAAATGATTTCAGAAAGCCATTTATCAAACTAAATAAGATGTTTTGTTTTATTTTGGTTTATACCCTTTCACCTAGTAATCATCCTCTTGAGGAATAACCCTAAATCCTAAGAAGGCTTCTTTAATTCATTCATAATGCATAAAGGTTTACTGAGCATCTAAGTATATATACACAAAGATGTTTATTACAACGTAACAGGAAAATACTAGAAACAAATCCAGTATTTGACTGGGGAAGAATTATTAAGAAATCCTAATATGTCTGTCACAGCCATAATATAATGCAGTCATTTAAAATATATTAATGATGAGTTTGAAATAATATAAAAAATGATTTGTTACAGCATTAAGTGAAAAAAGAGGCAGAATATAAAATCAAACAAGTCCTATGATCAGACTGGAGAAAAAGTTTGTGTCGAAAAAACACTGAAATAAAACAAATAGATTGCCTGCATCTTTGTGGTAAGTCTAACAGTTTTTCCTTTCACGTTTCTATAATTTCTAAGTTTTCTACAGTAAGCACATACAGCTTTGGTAACAGAAAAATGAATCCTGATTTTTAAAAGAAGGCAGGCAATATTAAAAAATCATTTGAGAGAGGACAATAAAATTATTCCTGTTTGCAGATGACACTAACCTCCGTTTAAAGAAAAAGAACCCTTAAAATGCCACAAAAAAAGTTAAAATGAACAAATAAATTCAGTAAAGTAGCATACACCTTACAAAATCACCATACAAAAATCAGATGCATTTCTTCACACAAATAATGACCTAGCTTAAAAAGAAACCAAGAAAACAATCTTATTTATGTGCCCCCACTTTCCCAGCCACCACCCCTCTTCCCAGCCCCCTGCTACTATACCATTGCTAGGAGAACAAAAAGAATAAAATGCCTATAAAGAAATATAGCTAAAGAAGTGAAAGCTCTGAAAACTATAACACACTGATTAAAGAAATTGAAGACGACATAATTAAACAGCAAGATATCCCATGTTCATGAATTGCAAGAATTAATATTGTTAAAATGTCCATATTACCCATAGCAATATATGGATTCAGTGCAATTCTATCAAAATTCCAATGGCATTTTTTCACAGAAACAGAGAAAAAAAATTCTAAAATTCGCATGGAATCACAAAAGACCCTGAATAACCAAAATAACCTTGAGAAAGTAAAACAAAGTTAGAAGTATCACACTTCCTAATTTTAAATTACATTATAAAGTTATAGTAACCAAAACAGTATGGTACTGGCATAAAGCCAGATACACAGACAAAAGGAATACTATAGAGAGCCCAGAAATAACCCAAGCATACATGTTCAATTAATTTTTGTCAAGGCCACCAAGAAGATGCAATAATGAAACAATTGTCTCTTTAATAAATGGTGCTGGGAAAACTGAATATCCATGTGCAAAACAATGAAATTGGACCTTTACACCACACACAAAAATCAAACTCAAAAGAGATAAAAGACCTAAACATAAGATCTAAAACCATAAAACTCCTAGAAGAAAGCACAGAGGAAAAGCTCCTTCATGTTCATCTTAGTCTGATATTTTGAATTATCACACCAAAAGCTTGAGTAACAAAAGCAAAAAATAAACAAGTAGAACTACATCAAACTAAAAGCTCGTGTACAGAAAAGGAAACCATCAACAAAAAATACAGCCTATGGACTGGAAAAATTGCAAACCAGTTATCTGATAAGGGGTTAATATCCAACATGTATAAGGAACTCACACAATTCAATAGCAAAATAATAATAATGTACTAAGATTAACTGATTTTAAAAGGGGCAAAGAACCTAAACAGAAATTTCTCCAAAGAAGACATAAAAATGGCCAACAGATATATGAAAGGATATTCAATATCACTAACCATTAGGGAAATGCAAACAAAACCAAAATGAAATATTATCTCACAACTGTTAGAATGACTATTATCAAATAGACAAGAGACAACAAATGCTGGCGAGAATGTGGAGAAAAGGGAACCCCTGTACACTGATGGTAGAAATGTAAATTGGTATAGCCATTAAGGACAACAGTTTGAAGGTTCCTCCAAAAATTCAAATTAGAACTAACAGGAATCTCTTGCTTGGTATATATTCAAAGAAGATGAATCCAGTATGTTAAAGACATATCTGCACCCCCACGTTTGTTGCAGCATTATTCATAATAGCCAAGATATGGAAACAATGTAACTATCTATCAATGGATAAACTGTGATATGTATATGTGTCCATATGTGTACATATATATATGCATACATATACATATACACACACACACACACAGGAGTATGAGTCAGCCTTGAAAAAGGATACAGTGCCATTTGCAACAACATGGATGAATCTGGAAGACATTATGGTAAGTGAAATAAGCCAGACATAGAAAGAAAAATTCTGCATGATCTCACTTATATGTGGAATTTACAAAAAAATACCTAGTAGAACAGAGATTATCAGAGACAAGGAGAGGGAAAAAATGGGGAGAAACAGGTCAAAGCATATAAACTTGCAGTTATGTAGGATAAATAAGTCTGGAGATCTGATGTACAGCATCAGGACTATAATTAATGATATTGTATTGTAAACTGAAATTTTGCTAGGAAAATAGATTTTAGGTGCTTTTACCACAAACACAAAAAAGGTAATTATGGCAGGTGATGGATGGGTTAATTTTCTTAATAGTAGCAATCATTTTACTATGTATATTTATATCAAAACAGCATGTTGTATACCTTAAATATATACATTTTAAAAATCCACTCAACAATGTTAAATATGTGAGAGAATGATTTTATTTACATTTGAATTACGCCCTATCAGTTGAATTATCTCGTTTGTATGTGTAATTAAGGGTGAGAAAGTACGTGTTAGTGTGATTTATTCTAATAAAGATATGATACGTGATACTTCAATAAAAAAAGGAAAATGCAGACGAACTCACATAAGTAGCTAAAAAATGTGAAGGTCATTCCAAATCAGTCAATACTAACACCACCTTTAAGAAGAAAAGATTTAAATTTCTATAACAAGAATTCATGATTTGAATAGCATACATATTTTTCTCTGAGAAATCGGTCCTAAATAGATCTGAGGACATCTTTTCTTTTTAACTGATACAGCTTATTTGCTCACAAGACATCAACATCATTGATGTCATGTAGCCCTTACAATAATATTTGTTAATAAAAGGCAGCCTCTGTTGAACTGACATCATTTATAACTTTACTTACTACGTCAGAATAAATGGTGTTTCTAATTGACCAAAAATGTAAAATTGTTTCAATTTAGTCAAATAAAGGGTAAAGAGAAAAATTAAATCTAGAATCCACGTAACTATAATCCTATGAACAACCTTACATTTTAGAATAGCTTTCAACACCTTGAAACATATGCACATATTACAATTTCAACTGCTAAGTTATTAAATTAACAAGACGATACAGCATCCTACTGATAAATTGGAACTCAAATAAAATTGCCTGGATTCAAATCCTAGGTCTACTGTTTACTATCTGTTTAACGTGGGAATATTATTTAACTTCTCTGTGCTTCCGCATCTCCATTTATCAATAAAATAAGAATAATAAGAAATCATGCCTGGAAGAGAGGTTTTAACCACAAAAAGAGGTGATACCATGTGTAGCACAGAGTAAACACCATAAAAAAGAACTTTTGCCCATTTTCTCACACTAAACAGAATTTGTCATGTATTTTGGAAATAAGAATGAAGAGCTCTAAGTCAGAAAACTAGTATTAAGAGCCCCAAATTCATTCAAAATCATAATTACTTCTACATAAAGTACTTTCTGCAATCCGATTATAATCTAATTTAACATTAAGATAAATAAAAGTTCTACTGTCAGGGTGATTTTACCACAGTTATTGCAAAAGAAAAAAAAAATGAAACACAAGGATCCTTCCTCAAAAGATGCACAAATAAAATTTAGAATCCCTGTATTAACAAAACAGGTTTGTCTTTAACAGGAAATTTACTGGGGGAAAAAATGTACTAATAGCAAAATTTAAGTATTTTAAGATATTCAAAGTTAAAGTGTTGGTGTCAGTCAAAATTACCAACATTTGTTACAAAATGACATTACTCTCTAGAAATAAAGAAATTTCAGCTGACTACAATGGGCCTAGAACTAGTTACATCATAACCTAATAGAGCCATTCAATTATCTTATGGACTATTTCATTCTTTTTTCTTGTGAAGAAATTAATACAAGTGACAGAATGTAACAAAAAGTCAATAATGTGGAAAGTTTTTAATATATTTCATTTTGGCAAATGATCATATACAAATTTCAAAAGCCAAATGATGATTTCATTTATTTGTTCTACACATATATGATTAATAAGCATTAACTTTGTTTATGGAAATAAATAAGAGAACTCTATTGTTCTATAAAGATTAGAAATGTAAACACTTAGCATTTCCTTCAACTACTGACTTCACCAATTATTTTGAATGTTATTTCAAATAACACTCTGAACGCCAGAAAAGGCTAGGTAAGCAAAGCACTCTACTGCCCCCTAACGAAAAAAACTTTAAGTCAGAAAACTCGATTTGAGGTATCTGTGGAACAGGAAAATAATCTCACTCTGCTAAACACAGTAGACAAACACTAAGACAATTAACCGAAAACAACTAGAATACATATCAAAATACTGCAGGAAAGCTACAATCACCCAGTTTTTGTGATAAAATTAATAGCAAAACAGGAAAGCCTCGAGACAGAAGTGTTCTAAGAAAGGAGACCACAGTCAAACAGTGTTATCCAGTGTGATAGCAATTAAAACTTCACTGCAGGCTACATTTTTCATGTGTATGTTAGAAGTGAAAGAGAAGAAAACGAGCTCCTTATAAACCATACTCTTCAGTGAATTACAGTAAGTTTTCAGTTCAACAGCTCAAAAGTAAATACCACCAAAATACTCCCTCACAATTTACAGTGACTCTAACCCTCCCAGTACTTTAATATATGTATATTTTCAAGATAACTACCCTATAAAATACACATTTATGAGAACTGTACCCAATGCTTCCTGTTTTAAACAAACACTAACTTCATAAGTATGACAGTTTTGTACTTTAAGATACTTTATATCATAAACTAAGCAGTGATAACTTTTAATCTCCCTTTTTGTAAAAGCTTTCCTTTCCTTTAATAAACTTGTTTTTTAAAACATGCTCTATACCCTCATTCTTTTTTACTTAATATTCCAACCTGTGAAGAATTCTCATTTCATATTTGTAAATATTTGGGAGAAACGTAGTTTGTGGTCCTTAATAACAGGAGTCACATAAAAATTAACATAAGGAATAAGATGAAGAGTACAAAGAATAGAATACCAAATCATGAAATCAAGGAGAAGGTAGACAACAGAAAGAGCAGTAATTCCAGGCAGCAGTTCATTGAGGAAAAGAGGTATAGTAGTTAACTTCCTTTACAGCTAGGGCACACCATAACACTTGGAGATGGCATGTTTCTGCCTAGGTGATGGTAGCTCTATACCTCATTACGTGTCTGTTTATTGTTTAGGAGATAAAAGACACAGGCACAAACTGTGTACAATGCCATAAAAGAGAAAGACAATACAAAGAAGTCACTTCAGTCTACATACAAGATGAAAGAGAAACATCTTTTATGTATGTGTGTTTCTGCTCTTCTTCCTCAGCATATTTGTTCATGAAAATGGTGCTCCAGCTCTGCAAGTTATACATCAATGTGCATATATACATGTATTCAAAATTTCAAAATACAAACACACAGAAAAACATAAATGTACTCAAGCTCATATTTCAAATGAGGTAGATTTCACATCTAGATATTCACATCTTCCTGAATAATCTGAATGTCTTATTAACATGGCTGTCTTACTAGAAGCATTACTCTTTTATTCCTACTACCTAAAAATATTAACAGACACATAGGCATACTTTGAAGATGTAACAAAGCTAGAAGGACTTGAGAATCCCAAAGACAAGCATTGCTGAACTCATGATGCTTAAAGCATATCCGATCTATGTGGTCAAAATAGTACACTTCCAACATACAAAATGCTTTTAGCTATGCAGACTTAACATTAGGTAGTCATGAAAAACAAAACAGAGGAAGTATATAGCTACTTGGAATGTGCATGTATGTATGTATTTTCACTCATGGAATAGTTCCAGTCTATGCTAGTGAGTTCCAGATCATCATCCTACACCTAAAGGAATAACTTATTCAGTTCACAGAAGTAATAAAAGGGACTTTCCAGGCTCTTTTTCCCCTCCTAATTTCCAGTAAGGATACATATGAAAAACATAATCAAGAAAAAAGGGAGAGGGAATGCAAGGAACAAGGGAAGAGGTAATAATTTCATCAGGAAATAAATTTAGTGAGAACTCTGAATTAAAACAAATGGATTGATTTATTTTAGCCAAAAACAAAAAAGTTTTATCGATGATGATGGTAGTAGCCAGCATTTATTAGGCACATGCTGTAATACTGGGCACTTGACTAAACACTTTATATATACTAGGTATTTAGTCTTCATAAAAATTGTGTAGATACATACTATTACCTATATTTTACAGATAAAGAAACTGAGAATCAAAGATTAAGAAATTTGCCCAAGGTTACACTACACTAAACTGCAGAGCACACAGTAGTCCCCCTGCCCACTGTGGGGGGATACATTCCAAAACTCCCAGGGGAGGCCTGAAACCATGGATAGTACTAAACCCAATATAAACTGTTTTTTCCCATATATGCAAACCTATGATAAAGTTTAATTTATAAATTAGGTACTGTAAGATATTAACAACAGTCATAATAAAATAGAACAACTATAACAACATAGTGTAATAAAGTTATGTGGACACTCTTTCTCTCATCTTACTGTACTGTACTCACCTATTTCAAATGGCAGATGACCACTGGTAACAGAAACTACGGAAAGTGAAACTGCAGATAAAGGGAAACCACCAGACATACTCTAACAGCTTGACTCTAACCACTAAGTTCATATTACTTCCCAGTGAAAAAGTGTGAAATAAAATGATACTTTTGAAACATTGTAATAAACTAATACATTATATGTAAGACTTAAGTCAATTCCACAGAATTTTATAGTCATATAACCTGGGCTAGGCATTTCTTAAAGAAGCCAGAAACGTGCATAATAGAATGAATAGTGAAACTTTTAACAAAAAAGTAATAATATTCCCTTCAATTCCTGTTATAAATAATAACATTTCTTCCATTATTCTATTATCACATTCAGTCACTGTAATCTCCTTCCTCAGATCTTCTCTAATATGTCATTCTCAATTCAATTTTGTCTTAAGATGAGATAGTCTTATGTACTTAGGAGGAAAAAGTCACTCCCCCTTTTCTATCTTAAAAGATAATCCACTACAATATAAAATATGATAAAAATCTCTTGTCATATCTGAAAGACATATGTCCCTATATGCTGCAGTAACAAAAACTATTTCATAGCAATGCTTTCATCTTTAATAATCACGTTCAAGTTGCTCTGAAATTAACAATAAAGTAAAAATCATCCTGTGGTATAAAAAAATTATATTTCTCAAAATTGGGGATTTAAACACATGCAGGCATACTACACTACTACACACACAAAAATACAATTCAGGTCACCATCGTATCTATTGTTCCAGGCACTAGCTGGACAACAAACAATATTCCCTCTACCACATATATTCAGCTTAAAACATGAAACACTCAGGAATATCTGCAAATACCTGAAACATTAAAATCATAATTTTATATGGTCTTCACCAATTTTTTTTCACTGCAGAATTTGAAAGACACCTTGCAAGATTAGCTATTTCTGTCAAAAAAGATCCACTTATTAATAACTGTTTAACTGAATTATGTTTAAATTTTAAATCCAGAGAGCAAAGACTGCTAAGAATAAAAAGTTTAAGTCCTAACAAACAAAATACATCCTTTTAATGGGATACCATTTCTTACCTTTGAATCTTCATTGTTCACTCCGAGTTGTAACACAGCTTGAGGAGATTTTAGTTTTGCTTGAGCAGAGTGAGCCATCTGAAGGTTAAGCTGCCATCCAACCGTCTCTAGCTATAAAAGACAGGTGCAGATTGGAATCAGATGGTACAGAAAGAAGAAAACAGTCAACTTTAAGCAAATCTCCACTCAGCAGGAATGTATATGGATAGCCTGGGCTTCATAGAAAGTCAGTTCCAGGGCTCCTTTAACCTGCATATTCTGTGAATTCTCCCTTTGGGCTTATTAGATTGGCCTCCTGCCACTCCTGTCAAATTTAACAGCAAAAGTCATCTTTAAATATACTCTATTCTAAAAATAAAAAATTCTAATACTAAGCAGTGAAATATATGCCAATGGTTTTTAAATATTAAATAGTAAATTACTATTTTAAAATAGTATTTTTTAAAACTAATGATTTTTAAATAGTTACAAATTTCAACTAGTGAATAGCATAAATTGGTGAAAAGCACTTTAATGACTTCCCATTATCTTCCAAAATCTTTGCATTAGGTACTATACAGGAAAGATTTGCTTTTTGTCTTTTTAATTTAGAGGGAAACTAAAGTATCCGGATGGTAAGAGGTTCACACCTTTAGACACAATGAGATTGAACCAGAGTCAGGCAGAGAATTGATACCTACTACCCAGCAAGTGTTATGCAACAGACTATCATACTTTCCAAGGTACTCTTACTATCGTTCCCAGTTATGACAGAAACTAATCAGAACATTTCCTTTGAATTTATTAGTTAATACAACAGCAAAATTTTAATCAAGTAAGACAAAAATAGTAAAGGAAGACTAAGGCAGAGTAACTTTTCTTATAAAGTATTAAGGAGCACAGATGTGGCTTTATACTGAACTTCACAGCTTTATGATGCCTCCAGCTTCAGAAGTGTAAGGTTTTAGATTTAATTTCCTGTAAATCTCAAGTATCAATATTTAGGGAAGTTTTGTGAAATGCAATTGTCACATGCCTCTGAGAACATGACCCTAATAATAGATTTAGTAAAACTACCTTAGCAATACTGGGTAAGAATGGCAGGCTCACAACAACTTTTCCTTGACTAGAATACTAATCACTTAATTTGAAAGACTGTTCAAACAGCTAGAATCACAGCAGTGACTCAAAGCCAAGTTGGAAAGACAGCAATGAAAGTATTATCTATTTGAGAGAGGATGTGATGAGAAAATAAAGATACAGTTCTGTTCCTTCTGGCACTAAGCCTTTTAGAGGTTATGGGTAAAAAGAAGGAAGATGTTGTAAAGATATAATCTATAATATCTCCATAATAACTAATAAAAAAACAATTTAATGGTACATGTTAAGTAAGGATTCTTTACATACTGATCTTTAACACTGATTACAGTAAGCATAGTCTCTGATACCAGCCTGCCACTATCATCAAGTCCCATGCAATAGACTCTCCAATAAAATAGGAATGTCATAACCATTCTCATATATAAAAAAGCATTGGCATACATGTCGTCTTAATTGAAAAGCACATTCTAGTTATTTACATAGACCTGTAAAATGTTGTATTTACCTTATTTAATTGATCCTATCCCTCTCCATTAGGCACTTAACATAACTAATGAAGAGAGATATTAAGTGAATAAATTAAAACGCACACCCCACTGTGATCAGGCCTTGATATTAACTAATGTATGCGTAGGCACTGCATAGAGTTGACGCAGACAAATTAAAAAGAACCCTATATTTAAAGGTTATGATTTGGTTCACGCTTAAACTATCACCAGCTATGGGACCGTGGCTAAGCCACAATCTTTCAAGATCTCAATTTCCTCATACAAAATGGAAATAAATCCATCTGAACTACCTACTTTTCTGGGTTACTGATAATATCCAATAACATGCACACCTAAAGGATTTTGGAAACTATAAAGTATTATAAATATAAGGCATTTTGATCACCTAATTTGTTCTATAGTATCTTCTAAATATTTTTCAAATATTTTCCAAAATTCATGACTCATTTCAGATCCTCATCATCCACATGTTCCCAGACTATCACAATAGTCTTCTAACTGGGCTACCTGCCTCCTATAGAACCTCGTCCCATCATCCCACTTCCCTTCTTAAAATTCTCCAATAGCTCCTTACTACCAACAAAATAAAATCCAAACTCTATATACAAAACCCCTCGGGATGCGATAACAACCTTTCCAGTCCTATGTTCTAAAACATATTACTAATTATCTATAATTTAGCCACAGTGAACCAAATAAGATTCCCAGAACATACTATGCTGTTTCACATGCGTCTTATTTGACTCCAATGTCACCTCCTCTGTTATTTTTTCCTTTCCCTTCCCTCTGTAGTCTGCTACTCTGTTCCCTCAGCACTCTGCATCTTTCTCTATTAACATTTAGATCAGTGTATTGCAATAATTTGTCTACATGTCTATCTCCTCAGAGTAGAGTGTAATCTCCATTAGGAGACAGCTGGAGTCTTATTCACCTTTATATCCTTGTGACCTACAACAGCCTCTGACAGAGTCAACACTAAAGATTCCTCTCAGACAAGTGATCGATCACATAACATATACAAACTTTCAAGGAGAAGTATTCACATGAAAATGAATACATGAAAGAGGAAGAAAAAAGTTGTAGTTCCACTTGGCTATGGCTTTGGTAGGATGCAGGATTGCAACCTATAGAGCTAATATTTGGTTGGTTCTTCACATACCCATACATACATACATACATACATACATACATACATACACACACACACACACACACACACACACCCCTCCCACCTGTCACACATACAATATTATCTGCAGGCCAAAGCATGTCCAGAAATCCTTTTTATAATGAGTAAACATTACCCTAGCTTTCATTTGGTTTGCTAAGTAGCAGCTGAGTGTGGGCTGTGAAGTTCCATACTAATTGACCTTAAGCAAGTTACACATTCTATTCACCTCTTTGAACCTCGATTTTCTCATCTGCAAAATGGAGACAATAAGACCTGCCTCACTAAGTTCTAAAGGGTTAAATGGTGCATTGTCAAATATTGAGTTAGTGGCACCTCCTTTCCCAATTTCTCCAATTAGGTGTTCTGTCCAATCCATATATTCTTTCCCCAACTAGATATGTGTATATTTATAACATGGCCATGAGTTAGCCTTCTTTGTTGATATTATAAATTGTCTTTGGAAAATACGACTCAAAATACATATCATCACACAGGAAACTATCAAGTATTTTGATTTGAAAACAAACAAAATAGCATATTTTAAATATATTTACAATGTTATACTTACTATATTCATTTTAGAAAATTATTAGAAAGCCATCTGACAAAAAGATACAACTCTAATTTTAAAAGTTACTAACTAGAGATAGGTACACAAAGGCTAGCCTGCAAACCTCATGTTAATCAAGACTGTGTTACTCATTCACAAAACTCCTTAGCCACGTGGCTAGAAGAAAGGACAAATTAGAGTCACCATTTAAATATTTTGGGTCACAGACTATTTGATAACTGAATGAAAAGTATAGAAATTTATCTCAGAAAAATGCATACACATTCACTAATTTTGGATAATTATATCAAATTTTGAAAGACTCATTTACTACCCACTCCCTAAGTACAGGAGTAAATAACTTATAGATTCGAGTTTCTCCGGCCTCAGCTAACAGTAAGAATGACTGACATAACAAACATCCAAAAGACAGAGAAGCAGGGTCAATAAATTAAACTGTATTCTCAGTCCCTGGATAACAGAAAACTAATAAGTGAACTGTGTCACTACTTGCCTAGCTTTATTTTCTTAGGGCTTTTTGCTATCTATCATAACATACAGTATTTATTTGCCTGCTGACTACCACCTAAGATTCTAAACTCCTTGAGAACAAAGGTTTTTGCCCTTTTTATCAGTGCTATAGCCGCAGAACTTAGAATAACGCCCAGCATACAGCAGGCACATTCTACATCTATCTGTAGAACTGCATTGAAATAAATTAAAGAGTATGCACAAGGAAGGTAAATTTTAAAAGAGTCATGACTAAAAGTGTTCATGGATTGGCTTTCTTAATTTCCAGAGCCTTTTCTATTAAATTTTGTCACTGAAAAATATTTGTTCCATGGCCACATGACAGAGTAATAAAAAAAGTAAATAAAATTGCTGACCTCATATGTGTTTGTGCATGCAAACACCCACACATAAAGTTTCACAGAAAATAATCAGTATTCAGAAAGCTTAAATGAATAGAAAATATAGAAAAGATAACTATTATTACAAACTAACACTTTATAGCTATATAATACTATACTATATAGCGTAGTATATATACTACACTATATATATATTACATAGTATATATACTAATATATATATAAAATACTATACTATATAGCATATATATACCATACTATATATACTAATACTATAGAGCAATTTAAAAACCTCTCTTTTCAATGAAAAAAGAAGACAAAGAAAACTAACAACACTGTGAGACAGGTAACACTTATTATCCCCATTTTATAGATTAAAAACATAAAACAAATGTAAACAATTCATGAATCGGGATAAAGAATATATGGGGCTTCCTTACATCATTATGGCAACTTCCCTGTAAGTTTAAAATTATATCAAAATCAAAAGTTACAAGAAGTTCAGTCAAGTAAGAATCATCAGTAGATACTGAATCAAAGTGGAGAAAGTCTCACGTGGAATTGTATGTTTACATAGTCACAAAGTATCTACCCACGACTGCTCTTTATTTATAAAAGAAAAGAGTAGTAATACAGTGGAGAATCTCACCTTACCCAAGGGATCAAAATTAACACTATCAAAAAGTGACTAATGAACATCAAGCACCTGTAGGTGTGATATTCTGCAAAAGTCACAATGTCACTTACACAGTATTCTAACCAAAAAATCACAATCTAAATCTGATCATGAACAAACAACAGAAAAATAAAAATTGAGAGATATGCCATAAAATAAGTGGCATGTATACTTCAGAAATATCAATGTCCTAAAAGCTAAGGGAATAAGTAATTCCTTACATTGTTTAGAATATATTCTTATATTATTTGCCAGATCTATAGTAGGCACTGGTGACATAAACAAGATACAGTTACTATGCCAAGATGAAAAATCTTATACCATTTAATTATTCCTGAGACTCATAACTAAGCAAATAAGACAATCACCAATATTTTAGTTACATGTGAAATAAAATCCAGTATAGACTTTTGCCTTGTTAGCTAATTATATTTGCTTCTATTTAAAATAAAACTATCCTGTGTACATCATATCAATGAATTATATTAATGTAATTTCTTTATTATTTCATATTCAAATTTAAATCTGAGGGTCCTTACACTTTAATATCCTAGGTTTAAATATGATCAAAATAATATAAAACACAGGAAAATAAGCCACTAATATTTATAATGGTTTTCAACCCACGCCAAAACTGTTAATACAGTAGTTAGGCATCTCACTTACATTACCTTTTACCTGAGAATGTTACTAAAATGTCACCTCAAAATATTATAACTTCAATATAATCTTAAATTCTTACAATTACTCTGTAAACCAAACTTCTAAGCACATCTCAAATTAGACAAAATTACTACATTAACTCTTTAAAATAAGAAAAGAAAATTTAAATTTACCAGCTAAATTTTTACTAGTAGCTCTCTAAAAACAGCAGCATTGAAGTTTTTTAGACTATGTCCCACAGGAAGAATACTTTTTATGCTGCGAAATGACACACATACACAAAAGTTTCACAAAACAATTTTTACCAGAGCAGTGTTCTCTGATAATGTTATCTTTCCCATCTTTTTATTATTATTATTATACTTTAAGTTCTAGGGTACATGTGCACAACGTGCAGGTTTGTGACATATGTATACATGTGCCATGTTGGTGTGCTGCACCCGTTAACACATCATTTACACTAGGTATATCTCCTGCTATCCTTCCTCCATTCCCCCACCACACGACAGGCCCTGGTGTGTGATGTTCTCCACTCTGTGTCCAAATGTTCTCATTGTTCAATTCCCACGTATAAGTGAGAACATGTGGTGTTTGGTTTTCTGTCCTTGCAATAATTTGCTCAGAATGATGGTTTCTAGCTTCATCCATGTCTCTACAAAGGACATGAACTCATCCTTTTTTATGGCTGCATAGTATTCCATGGGGTATATATGCCACATTTTCTTAATCCAGTCTATCATTGACGGACATTTGGGTTGGTTCCAAGTCTTTGCTTTGAGAATAGTGCCACTATAAACACGCGTGTGCATGTGTCTTTATAGCAGCATGATTTATAGTCCTCTGGGTATATACCCAGTAATGGGATGGCTGGGTCAAATGGTATTTCTAGTTCTAGATCCTTGAGGAATCGCCACGCTGTCTTCCACAATGGTTGAACTAGTTTACACTCCCACGAAAAGTGTAAAAGTGTTCCTATTTCTCCACATCCTCTCCAGCACCTGTTGTTTCCTGAATTTTTAATGACTGCCATTATAACTGGTGTGAGGTGGTATCTCATTGTGGTTTTGATTTGCATTTGTCTGATGTCCAGTGATGATGAGCATTTTTTCATGTGTCTGTTGGCTGCATAAATGTCTTCTTTTGAGAAGTGTCTGTTCATATCCTTTGCCCACTTTTTGATGGGGTTGTTTCATTTTCTCTTGTACATTTAAGTTCTTTGTAGATTCTGGATATTAGCCCTTTGTCAGTTGGGTAGATTGTAAAAATTTTCTCCTATTCTGTCGGTTGCCTGTTCACTCTAATGGTAGTTTCTTTTGCTGTGCAGAAGCTCTTTAGTTTAATTAGATCCCATTAGTCAATTTTGGCTTTTGTTGCCATTGCTTTTGCTGTTTTAGTCATGAAGTCCTTGTCCATGCCTATGTCCTGAATGGTACTGCCTAGGTTTTCTCCTATGGTTTTCATGGTTTTAAGTTTAATTTTTAAGTCTTTAATCAATCTTGAATTAATTTCTGCATAAGGTGTAAGGAAGGGATCCAGTTTTAGCTTTCTACATATGGCTAGCCAGTTTTCCCAGCACCATTTATTAAATAGGGAATCCTTTCCCCATTTCTTGTTTTTGTCAGGTTTGTCAAAGATCAGATGGTTGTATATGTGTGGTATTATTTCCGAGGGCTCTATTCTGCTCCATTGGTCTATCTCTCTGTTTTGGTACCAGTACCATGCTGTTTTGGTTACTGTGGCCTTGTAGTATAGTTTGAAGTCAGGTAGCATGATGCTTCCAGCTTTGTTCTTTTTGCTTAGGATTGACTTGGCAATGCGGGCTCTTTTGTGGTTCCACATGAACTTTAAAGTACTTTTTTCCAATTCTGTGAAGAAAGTCATTGGTAGTTTGATGGGGATGGCATTGAATCTATAAATTACCTGGGGCAGTATGGCCATTTTCATGATATTGATTCTTCCTATCCATGAGCATGGAATGTTCTTCCATTTGTTTGTGTCCTCTTTCATTTTGCTGAGCAGTGGTTTGTAGTTCTCCTTGAAGAGGTCCTTCACATCCCTTGTAAGTTGGATTCCTAGGTATTTTATTCTCTTTGAAGCAATTGGGAATGGGAGTTCACTCATGATTTGGCTCTCTGTTTGTCTGTTATTGGTGTATAGGAATGCTTGTGATTTTTGCACATTGATTTTGTATCCTGAGACTTTGCTGAAGTTGCTTATCAGCTTAAGGAGATTTTGGGCTGAGACGATGGGGTTTCTACATATACAACCATGTCATCTGCAAACAGGGACAATTTGACTTCTTCTTTTCCTAACTGAATATCCTTTATTTCTTTCTCTTGCCTGCTTGCCCTGGCCAGAACTTCCAACATTTGTTGAATAGGAGTGGTGAGAGAGGGCATCCCTGTCTTGTGCCAGTTTTCAAAGGGAATGCTTCCAGTTTTTGCCCATTCAGTATGAAAGGGTATCAGTGATTGACGATCAAATGAATGAAATGAAGCGAGAAGAGAAGTTTAAAGAAAAAAGAGTAAAAAGAAACGAACAAAGCCTCCAAGAAATATGGGACTATGTGAAAAGACCAAATCTATGTCTGATTGGTGTACCTGAAAGTGATGGGGAGAATGGAACCAAGTTGGAAAACACCCTGCAGAATATTATCCAGGAGAACTTCCCCAACCTAGCAAGGCAGACCAACATTCAAATTCAGGTAATACAGAGCATGCCACAAAGATACTCCTAGAGAACAGCAACTCCAAGACATGTAATTGTCAGATTCACCAGAGTTGAAACAAAGGAAAAAATGTTAAGGGCTGCCAGAGACAAAGGTTGGGTTACCCAAAAAGGGAAACCCATCAGACTAACAGTGGATCTCTCGGCAGAAACTCTACAAGCCAGAAGAGAGTGGGGGCCAATGTTCAACATTCCTAAAGAAATGAATTCTCAACCCAGAATTTCATATCCAGCCAAACTAAGCTTCCTATGTGAAGGAGAAATAAAATCATTTACAGACAAATGCTGACAGACTTTGTCACCACCAGGCCTGCCTTACAAGAGCTCCTGAAGGAAGCACTAAACATGGAAAGGAACAACCGGTACCAGCCACTGCAAAAACATGCCAGATTGTAAAGACCATCGATGCTAGGAAGAAACTGCATCAACTAACGAGGAAAATAACCAGGTAATATCATAATGACAGGATCAAATTCACACATAACAATATTAACGTTAAGTGTAAATGGGCTAAATGCCCCAATTAAAAGACACAGACTGACAAATTGGATAAAGAGTCAAGACTCAACAGTGTGCTGTATTCAGGAGAACCACCTCACGTGCACAGAGACACATAGGTTCAAAATGAAGGGATGGAGAAAGATCTACCAAGCAAATGGAAAGCAAAAATAAGGAGGGGTTGCAATCCTAGTCTCTGATAAAACAGACTTTAAACCAACAAAGATCAAAAGAGACAAAGAAGGCCATTACATAATGGTAAAGGGATCAATTCAACAAGAAGAGCTAACTATCCTAAATATATATGCACCCAATACAGGAGCACCCAGATTCATAAATCAAGTCCTTATAGACCTACAAAGAGACTTAGACTCCCACACAATAATAATGGGAGACTTTAACACCCCACTGTTAATATTAGAAGATCAACGAGACAGAAGGTTAACAAGGATATCCAGGACTTGAACTCAGCTCTGCACCAGGCAGACCTAATAGGCATCTACAGAACTCTCCACTCCAAATCAACAGAATATACATTCTTCTCAGCATCACATCGCAATTATTCTGGAATCGACCACATAGTTGGAAGTAAAGCACTCCTCAGCAAATGTAAAAGAACAGAAATCACAACAAACTGTCTCTCAGAACACAGTGCAATCAAATTAGAACTCAGCATTAAGAAACTCACTTAAAACTGCATAAGTATATGGAAACCGAACAACCTGCTCCTGAATGACTACTGGGTAAGTAACGAAATGAAGGCAGAAATAAAGATGTTCTTTGAAACCAATGAGAACAAAGACACAATGTACCAGAATCTCTGGGACACAATTATAGCAGTATGTAGAAGGAAATTTATAGCACTAAATGCCCACAAGAGAAAGAAGGAAAGATCTAAAATCGACACCCTAACATCACAATTAAAGGAACTAGAGAAGCAAGAGCAAACACATTCAAAAGCTAGCAGAAGGCAAGAAATAACTAAGATCAGAGCAGAAATGAAGGAGATTGAGACAGAAAAAACCCTTCAAAAAAATCAATGAATCCAGAAACCAGTTTTCTGAAAAGATCAACAAAATTGATAGACTGCTAGCAAGACTAATAAAGAAGAAAAGGGAGAAGAATCCAATAGATGCAAAAAAAAATGATAAAGGGGATATCACCACCAATCCCACAGAAATACAAACCACCATCAGAGAATACTATAAACATCTCTATGCAAATAAACTAGAAAATCTAGAAGAAATGGATAAATTCTTGGACACATACACCCTCCCAAGACTACAACAGAAAGAAGTTCAATCTCTGAATAGACCAATAACAGGCTCTGAAATTGAGGCAATAATTAATAGCCTACCAATCAAAAAAAGCTGAGGACCAGACGGATTCACAGCTGAAATCTACCAGAGGTACAAGGAGGAGCTGGTACCATTCCTTCTGAAACTATTCCAAACAACAGAAAAAGAGGGAATCCCCCCTAACTCATTTTATGAGGCCAGCATCATCCTGATAACAAAGCCTGGCAGAGACACGACAAAAACAGATAACTTTAGACGAATATCCCTGATGAACCATTGATGCAAAAATCCTCAATAAAATACTGGCAAACCGAATCCAGCAGCACATCAAAAACCTTATCCACCATGATCAAGTTAGCTTCATCCCTGGGATACAAGGCTGGTTCAACATACGCCAATCAATAAACGTAATCCATCACATAAATAGAACCAACAACCACATGATTATCTCAGTAGATGCAGAAAAGGCCTTTGACAAAATTCAACAGCCCTTCATGCTAGAATCACTCAATAAACTAGGTACTGATGGTATTAGAGGTATTAGATTCCATTTGTCTATTTTGGCTTTTGTTGGAATAAACTAGTTATTGATGGTATTCCAATAAACTAAGTATTACCTCAAAATAATAACAGCTATTTATGACAAACCCACAGCCAATATCATACTGAATGGGCAAAAACTGGAAGCATTCGCTTCGAAAACTAGCACAAGACAGGGATGCCCTCTCTCACCACTCCTATTCAACACAGTGTTGGAAGATCTGGCCAGGGCAAGCAGGCAAAGAAATAAACGGTATTCAATTAGGAAAAGAGGAAGTCAAATTGTCCCTGTTTGCAGATGACATGACTGCATATTTAGAAAACCCCATCGTCTCAGCTCAAAATCTGCTTAAGCTGATAAGCAACTTCAGCAAAGTCTCAGGATACAAAATCAATGTACAAAAATCACAAGCATTCCTATACACCAATAACAGACAAACAGAGAGCCAAATCATGAGTGAACTCTCATTCACAATTGCTTCAAAGAGAATAATATACCTAGGAATCCAACTTACAAGGGACGTGAAGGACCTCTTCAAGAACTATAAACCACTGCTCAACGAAATAAAAGAGAACACAAACAAATGGAAGAACATTCCATGCTCATGGATAGGAAGAATCAATATCATGAAAATGGCCATACTGCCCAAGGTAATTTATAGATTCAATGCCATTCCCATCAAACTACCAACGACTTTCTTCACAGAATTGGAAAAAAATACTTTAAAGTTCATATGGAATCAAAAAAGAGCCTGCACTGCCAAGTCAATCCTAAGCAAAAAGAACAAAGGTGAAGGCATCATGCTACCTGACTTCAAACTATACCACAAGGCCACAGCAACCAAAACAGCATGGTACTCGTACCAAAACAGAGATATAGACACAATGGAACAGAACACAGGCCTCAGAAATAACACCACACATCTACAACCATCTGATCTTTGACAAACCTGACAAAAACAAGAAATGGAGAAAGGATGCCCTATTGAATAAATGGTGCTGGGAAAACTGGCTAGCCATACGTAGAAAGCTAAAACTGGATCCCTTCCTTACACCTTATACACAAATTAATTCAAGATGGCTTACAGACTTACATGTTAGACCTAAAACCATAAAAACCCTAGAAGAAAATCTAGGCAATACCATTCAGGACATAGGCATGGGCAAGGACTTCATGACTAAAACACCAAAAGCAATGGCAACAAAAGCCAAAATAGACAAATGGAATCTAATTAAACTAAAATGCTTCTGCACAGCAAAAGAAACTACCATCAGAGTGAACAGGCAACCTACAGAATGGGAGAAAATTTGTGCAATCTACCCGTTTGAAAAAGGGCTAGCATCCAGAATCTACAAAGAACTCCAAAAAATTTACAAGAAAAAAAAAAATAACCCTATCAAAAAGTAGGCAAAAGATATGAACAGACACTTCTCAAAAGAAGACATTTATGCAGTCAACAGACACATGAAAACATGCTCATCATCACTGGTCATCAGAGAAATGCAAATCAAAACCACAATGAGATATCACCTCACACCAGTTAGAATGGCGATCATTAAAAAGTGAGGAAACAACAGATGCTGAAGAGGATGTGGAGCAATAGGAATGCTTTTACACTGTTGATGGGAGTGTAAATTAGTTCAACCATTGTGGAAGACAGTGTGGCGATTCCTCAAGGATCTAGAACTAGAAATACCATTTGACCTAGCGATCCCATTACTGGGTATATACCCAAAGGATTATAAATCATGCTACTATAAAGACACATGCACATATATGTTTATTGTGGCACTATTCACAATAGCAAATACTTGGAACCAACCCGAATGTCCAGCAATGATAGACTGGATTTTGAAAATGTGGCACATATATGCCATGGACTACCATGTAGCCATAAAAAAGGATGAGTTCATGTCCTTTGCAGGAACATGAATGAAGCCGGAAACCATCATTCTCAGCAAACTATCAGAAGGACAGAAAACCAAACACTGCATGTTCTCACTCATAGGTGGGAACTGAACAATGAGAACACTTGGACACAGCAGGGGGAACATCACACACGGGAGCCTGTCGTGGGGTGGGGGGCATGGGGAGGGAGAGCATTAGGAGAAACATCTAATATAAATGATGGGTTAATGGGTGCAACATTACAACACAGCACATGTATATCTATGTAACAAACCTGCACGTTGTGCATAGGTACTCTAGAACTTAAAGTATAATAAAAAAAAAAAAGAAAATATAGGCCCATACAAAAACATATACATACACACATACAGAACATATACATAAACATATACAAAAACATACAAAACATATACATAAATGTTAATCACAGATAAACATTAATTAGGTTTATTCATAATAGCCAAAACCTAGAAATAGCCCAGATATCCACAAACAGGTGAACAGATAAGCAAATTGAGGTATATCCATATGGTAGAATACTACTCTGTAATAAAAAAAACAAAGTACTAATACAAGCAACAAAATGATCAGTCTCAAAATCATTATAATCAGTGAATGAAGCCAGACACATACAAAAAGTATATCTGTAAGTCCGTTTATATAAAATACTACAGAATGCCATCTATAGTGACAGAATGTAGAGCAAGGGTTGCTTGGGGCCAGCTTAGGGCGAGAAGAGACTGCAAAGGAAAATGAAACTTTTGAGGGTAATGAAAATACTCTGTATCTTTTTAAAATTTTTTTTTAAATTTTTTTTCAATAGTTTTGGGGGTACAGGTGGTATTTGCTTACATGGGTAAGTTCTGTAGCAGTGATTTCTGAGATTTTAGTGCAACCGTCACCCGAGCAGTGTACACTGTACCCAATGTGTAGTCTTTAATCCCTCATCCTCCTCCCAACCTTGCCCCACAAATCCCCAAAGTCTATTATATCATTCTCATGCCATCACAACCTCATAGCTTAGCTCCCAATAAGGAAGAACATAAGATATTTGGTTTTCCATTCCTGAATTACTTCATTTAGAATAATGGCCTCCAGTTCCACCCAAGTTGCTGCAAAAAACGCTACTTCATTCCTTTTTAAGGCTGAGTAGTACTCCACAGTGTATATATACCATATTTTCTTTATTCATTTGTTGGTTGATGGACACTTAGGTTGGTTCCATATTGTTGCAATTGCAAATTGTGCCGCTATAAACATAACGCTCTGTATCTTGGTCACCATGGTGATCTCATGGACATACATCTATCAAAATTCATGGAACCACACAATTCAAAAGAATACAGTGTATACTATATAAATTATAATTTTAAAACATTATTTTTTAAAGATACAAGGCAGGCACAGTGACTCACACCTGTAATCCTAGCACTTTGGGAGGCTGAGGCAGGAGGACCAACTGCTTGAGGCCAAGAGTTGAAGACCAGCCTGGGCAAAACGGCAAGATACTCTCTCTATGAAAAAGTTCTTTAAAACTTATCTAGGCATGACAGCATACACCTGTAGTCCTAGTTACTTGGGAAGCTGAGGCAGGAGGATCCCTTGAGCCTAGGAGTTTAAGACTGCAGTGAGCTATGATCACACCACAAGCCACTGCACACTTCAGCCTGAGTGACTGAGCAAAACCCTGTCTCTGGAAAAAAAATAATAATAATAAGATGCCAGGGCCAGGATATCAGAGATGACTGGTATACAATATATAACCTATATTACACAGAAATGAATATATTACCATATCTTACAACCAAGTGACTGCCTACTTTCATAAGACATACTGCACAAATCTTCAATAGGGCTACCCATTAGGCGGCCTCCAGAAGACCTCAGGAGTCTGTTGCCCTCCATGAAACTCCAAAAGTGACTAAACCAACACATTCATTTTGGCACTCTGTACTTTTAATTTGGCTGCTACATCAAATCATAATAAGAAGTGCAAATGTCTTACTACAAACACAATTCAGGGATATTCCCTAACCAATATCTTCAAGTTTAGACACCACAAAAGTCAGCCTACTCTCACTGTTAGGGTGACAAGGAACTTAATTATATCCCGTGACCCACAGACTTGACCAAAGTACCAAATCGTAAGACTGGCCTTCACATTCAAGTTGGAGGGAATTGAGGGGAATCATCAATGTATTTTTTTTTCAAATTGTTTGTCACCTCTGCATACCAAGAATATATGAAGATAACAGCACAAGTTTGAGGATACTGAAATGTCATTCAACAAATGTTCTCACAATTGGCAACACTCTGAAAAAGCACATCAACTCTATTTAACAAATGCATATCTTTGAATACTGTGACATAATAAGAGTAATTTTGCTAACAGCACAGTTCCCTGGCATTAATGAAATCTTCATTCAATTCGTTAATGGTTCTGGTTTCAGCCAATTACTTATGAAGTGGAGAAGTACATCCTGTTTCAAATAAGACTGATTAAGGGTCTCTTAGATCTAAAGCTTTTTAAATTGATTTCTGCATCAACAGCTAAGTCCATCACTTTTTTTTTTTGCTAGAGAATTTCCATCTGTTTCAAGCTAAAGCAATTCTTTCTACATTTTCACTTTTAAAGAGAAAATTTTTTAAATGACTAGAATCTAGTACTCTAGCAAAATTCAAGAGCCATAAAATAAATGAATCACAAAAAGGCTTAAAGTACAACCAAAAATGAAAACACAAAAGAATATTAGGATATACAAAATGAAGTTCATTGCCTCCTCCTTTTATTCTCCTTTTCTCTGTCAATAAATAAAAATAACCCTCTCCATAAGAAAACTGAATAAAGTGAACTTAAAAATAGCACAGTTTGTAAGGCTGGAATATTGCACATGTATTCATTCAACAAATATTTACTGACACTCTACTACCTCCCAAAGACCAAAAGTGGTGAAAATAACAGCAGTAAACAAACAGACAAAAATTATTGCCATTGAGGAGCTTATATTCTGGTGGTAGAGACAGACAAAAAAGTAAATAAGTAAAATATATAGTGGGCCACAAAAAAAATAAATATTATGGAGAAAAATAAGATAATAAAATGCCACAGAGGAGGTGACACTATCAGGGAAAGATTCACTGATAAATGTCACATTTAAACAATCACCTGGAAAAAGGAATCAAGCCAGCCCTATGAACATCCAGTAGAACTTTTGAAGTAAAGAGATTAGAGGTATTCAATAAGCCAGATAGAGGATGTTAAAAGGAGATGGTCAACAATGTAGGTTGTAGGCTGAGGAGACAACAGAGCATGTAGTTCCTTAAAGACAATTGTAAGAACTCCAACTTCTACAATAAGTAACATGAAAACCCTAAAATGGAAATGGAGTGGGGCGGATAAAATAAGACACATTTTTAAAAAATCACTTTTGGAGTTCTTAGCCTAGTAATGGTTGGGAAATAGCCTATATCACACTAACCTCCTTGAGGATAAAAATTTATAATCTCTATACAAAATGTTTTTTTAAAACAACAATTTGAATGCATTAAGAATGACTAAAATCAGGCCAGGTGTGGTGGCTCACACCTGTAATACTAGCATTTTGGGAGGCCAAGGGGGGCAGATCACTTAAGTTTAGGGGTTCAAGACCAGCCTGGCCGACATGGTGAAACCCCACCTCTACTAAAAATAAAAAAAATTAGCCAGGCGTGGTGGTGCGTGCCTGTAATCCCAACTACTCGGGAGGCTGAGACACAAGAATCACTTGAATCCAGGAGGCAGAGGTTGCAGTGAGCCGATATCGTGCCACTGCACACTCTAGCCTGGGCCACAGAGCAAAACCCCATCTCAAAAACAAACAAACAAAAAAGAATGACTAAAATCAGGCAAAAGTTAAAGGAAATTTGACTCTTAAAGGAAACCACCCAAGGTGAGATTCACACATATATGACTTTTCCCAATCCATGTAGCATGGAGAGACTAAAACTTAAATAGAAAGTCTCAGACTTTTTGGCTTGGGGGATCAGCAATCCCCATTACTAGATATTTACCCAAGGGAAAAAAAATATAATATCCATAAAATGACTTGAACACAAATGTTCATAGCAATCTTACTCATATTAGCCAGAAACTGTAAACAACCCAAACATACATGAACAGAAATATGGATAAACAAATGGTGATATTTTCATATAATGGAATGACACTTAGCAATAAAAGAATTACTAATAAATGTAATAATATGAATGAATCAAAAAAATTATTTTGAGTGACAGTCAAATACATATTATATGAGTCCATTACGTTAAATCCAAAAGCAGACAAAACTAATCTGTGGTGACAGAAATAAAAAAGTGAGGATGAGATTGAAAGTATCTGATGAAGATTTTCTATACTTTGTTATGTATCATAATTAAATGTGTGTATATAACTTCTGAAACCCATCAGACTGAACAATTAAATTAAAATCTCTGCATTTTACTGCAGATAAACATTTCAGTAAAAGTAAAGAGAATACATAGCAGCATTTAAAGCTCACAACCATGTATAGTCAGTTAATTTAAGCATACAGAAAACCTATGCCTTTTACATAACATACCGACAC
Source organism: Hylobates moloch (assembly GCF_009828535.3). Classification (NCBI taxonomy): domain Eukaryota; kingdom Metazoa; phylum Chordata; class Mammalia; order Primates; family Hylobatidae; genus Hylobates; species Hylobates moloch. The sequence continues at coordinate 32,512,568 of NW_026652281.1, forward strand.
TAAAGTAACAAAAAAGGCAGTAATTTGAATTGCATGTGAATATAATTACAACAAAATACCCTTGCTATAAACAAAGACAATAATGTTCAGAAGCATTTAAATCTTGAAGAAGCTCTCAGATATGTATTCAGTTACATATTGTGTTTAAAGCTTTAGTTGCATAAAGTATGCTTTTTCTGTCCTCTTTAGGATAAAGCCATTCGGCCATCCATAGAATGCCAAAAGAAATGAAATCAAATTAAGAAAACAATAAAATGAGAACATAAGTTTTTAAAATAGCAATTTATAATTTCTTACACTCCATATAAAAGACAGATATTCAATAATTAATGAAACAACTAGTTGTTAACAATAAAGTAAATCTTACAACGGCTTAACGGGGATTTTTTAATGTTATAGGAACATTATCATCTTAGGACTATTGTCTATCCATTTCTTAATGTAGATTTCTCAAGAACCTGTAAGAAAATACAAAGTTTCACTATATAATAGTTTATATTACAAAAGTCTGCCAGGTACTTGGCGAAGTAAAGAACATTCTTAGCAGGAGAAAATCACATTAAACACATTTTAAACATTCAAACTAGACAGAACCGTTGAATTTATATTTTAAAACTCCCTGACAAAACCATAAGTGCGTTTTAAGAAAAGGAGTCAATAAATGCATGCTTCAAAGAGCAAGCTACTCAGAAGTACTTAAAATATTATTTACACATATGTCTCATAATCTTATTTGTAAAAATATTTTAGAAAATATATATAAAAGAACTCAAGTCGTTTCCTTTAGGTATCTCCCAGAAAAGATATATTGATGTCAAAAACATTTGACATGTCAGTTTTTAAATTTAGTATGGTAGGAATACATGTACAAGAGCTCTAAACAGAATTTCAGGAATAAAATTAAACACAGCATTCAATTTCTGTCTGAAAAGAATTCATGATTTAATAAATGTTATGAACACAGAGGTATTATAACAACAAAATGAAACAGAAAACCCTGTTAGAAGAACACTGCTAATGGTCACCACAGATTCAAGAGGGAAGAATACAAATTCTAATAAGTGGTAGTGACACTTCAGTCTCAAGTCTCCAAAGAGGTTAAGATAAAGTGTTAAAGTCACACTTATAATGTAAGTGTTCCAAGAGAGAACACAGGCATTCAACAGAAAAGCAAACAGAAACTCCAAAAAGAGAGGAGAACAAACAGCTAACGTGGACAGGGCAGGCTGGCAACCAAAAGGGAGTCTGCAACGTGGGAGAAGGTAACTGAGTGTCTTTCTGTGGTTCACTTTCCTACTGGAGAATCAATTGTATAATCCAGGCCATGGGAGTGTTATCTTGACTCTCCCAAACCTTGAATTTGACTTGGGAAGCAACCAGGAGACTGTATAAAGGAAGTGCTATAGGGAAATAACACACCCTGGGTTCCATGCCTTCCCTGAGACCTAAGCAGCTACAGTAAGATGCCATTCTCAATCCTAGGGTTTAACAAATTGTGTGACCTGGGAACCTATAGCACCAGTCCTAAGTATCAGAGTAACTCAGTCTGTGGTTTGCTGAACTGGGGCCTGTGTAGGAAATGGGATTCTGCAACCAGGACTGAAAAGCAAGCATGACATAAACTCCAGGCCCCAGCTTGGGAGCTAGGCAACCCCCAAGATGTGAGCAGAATAAGAGCCGCCAAAGCAGTCTGGTCCTCACCTAGGCAGGGCTGAGTTATGAGATAGGTGACAACTACCCAGTCTGACTAAACTACAGGATCAGCTGCAAAGTGGGGATAAGGGAGGAAGCCCCACCAGGACTGAGACATGAGAGGGACACAGATTTCCCACTTGCCAGCCAAGGCTGAAACCACCGGGACCAGTAGCCCCACTCTCCCATCATGGCAGTACTTTAGCAAAGATGTTGTCATCCCATGCAAGCATTTCATAGGATAAGCCCAGGCTTTCCCAATCCAGATCTACCCAGCTTTGCCCTACTCTCTGAGACACAATGCAGGATCTGGGCTTCTGGAGGTCCCACAGTCCAGCCCAGTGCCTGAGACACCCAAGCACTTCTCCCAAGGGACAGAGTTTGGGCATAAAAACTCTGCCGTTACTACCTCAGTTGGTTTCTATGTGCAAGTGCCACCCGGCCTGGAGGTCAGCCCACATAGCCAACTGCAATCACTCCCAACACAAGGGCACTGGGGAGAGCATCTCACCACCACTGCTGCCACCATTACTGAGGCCACCCAGCTACCCAAAAGCTCATGAGCCCACTCACTTGCCCAGTACACTGCTACCACAACTGGTATCCAAAAGAGCCACCCAGAGCCCCCAATAATCAGCCTGCATGGAACTGCCAACACATGTGCCAGCACACACTGCCCCAGATACATACCTTCTTAGACAACCACTGCTACCACTGAAACCTGAAGAAGGACCTAACAAGCATTCCAGTCCTTAGCATAATTTCACCACATACTCCATCAAAACTCACACCCTAACACACAAAGGAATCCACAGATACCAATAACAATATATATAGCCAAGAATATCATAATGTATTCACCAATGCGCACACCCAGAAATAAAAACAAGTGGCCCTACTCAACCAACATCAAAGTCACATATACAGCAGCAAAGTCTACTCCCAACAAAAGTTAAATTAAAAAAAAAGCAATGTTCCAGATGTGTTAGAATGAACATAAAAACACAAGAAACATGAAGACGCATGGCAGTATGACACCATCAAAGGAACACAATAATTCTCCAACAATAGAGCAGAACCAAAAAGAAAACCTTATGACCCCAGACAAAGAATTCAATATTTTGATTTCAATTAAGTTCAATGAGATACAAGAGAAATCTGAAAACTAATATAAAGAAATCAGAAAATCAATTCAGGATATGAATGAGAAATTTCCCAAGGAGATAGAAGTCTTTAAAATATTCAGGAACTAAAAAATTCACTGAAGGAAATATAAAATACATGGAAACTCCAATAATAGACTAGGCCAAGCAGAAGAAAAGATTTCAGAACATGAAGACAGGTCTTTTCAAACAGTGCAGTCTGATAAAAATTTTAAAAATAAGAAAAAAATGAACAATGCTTTCCAGGTGTTTGGGACTACATAAAGCAATTGAACTTATGAATTACTAGTATTCCCAAAGGGACAGAAACATCAAAAATCTTTAACAAAATAATAGAATAATAGACTGAAAAACTCCCAAGGCTAGCAAGAGATAAAGACATAACAGATACAGGAGGCTCCATGATCTGCAGGCAAATACAACATAAAAGGGACTTCAATACAACATATTACAATGAGCGTCTAATGTCAAAGTGAAAGAACAAATTCTAAAATCAAGAGAAAAGTGTCATCTATAAAGGAAAGTCCATCAAACTAACAGCCGACTACCCAGCAAAAACCTTACAAGGCAGGAAAAAAATGGGATGACATAATCAAAGTGTGAAAGAAAACAACTGTCAGCCAAGAATTATATACCCAGGTAGTATTAAGCTTCATAAATAAAGGAGAAATAGTCTTTCCCAGACAATCAAATACTGAGGGAATTCATGAAAACTAGACCAGTCCCAGAAGAAATGCTCAAAGAAGCCCTAAACTTGGAAGAGACAGGACAATATTTATCATTGTGAAAACACACAAAAATATAAAATACACTAGTAAAGATACACAAAGAAGGAAAAGAATCAAATGAAACCATTACAGAATTCCAACAAACCATAAAGACAGACAAAAAAACCCAAAAGTTACAAAATGAAAAAACAATATGACAGGAACAAAATCTCACATACCACCTCAAACATAAATGGATTAACTGTCTGACTAAAAAATATACACTGGCTGAAAGAATTAAAAAATCAACTACAGGCCATACAGGGGTGGCTCACGCCCGTAATCCCAGCACTTTGAGAGGCTGACGCAGGCGGATAACGAGGTGAAGGGATAGAGATCATTCTGGTCAACATGGTGAAACCCTGTCTCTACTTAAAGTACAAAAATTAGCTGTGCATGGTGGCACGCACCTATATACAGTCACAGCTACTCAGGAGACTGAGGCAGGAGAATTGCTTCAACCTGGGAGATGGAGGTTGCAGTGAGCTGAGACCCCACCACTGCACTCCAGCTTGGCGACAGCACGAGACTCCATATCAAAAAAAAAAAAAAAAATCAACTATATGCTACTTACAAGAAACCCACCTTATCTGTGAAGACACATAGACTAAAAGTAAAGGGGTAGAAAAAGATATTGATTGATATTATGGGCCAAAAAAAATCTAAAGCAAGCAGAGGTAGCTATATCTTTATCAGATAATGCATACTTTAAAATAAAAATAGTAAAAAATAATGAAGTCATTATCAGCCAAGAGTTCTACATCCAGAAATATCAAGCTCCATAAATGAAGTAGAAATAATCTTCTTTCCCAGACAACAGAATACTAAGAGAATTTGTCAAAACTAGACCAATTCTACAAGAAATGTTCAAAGGAGTCCTAAACGTGAAAGAGACAGGGCAACCCCATCAAGAAAACACAAAAGTATAAAACCTGATATTAAAGGTGTCAGTTCTACAAGAGGACATAACAGTTCTAAACATACATGCACTCAACATTTGAGCACCCAAATTCATAAAACAAATATTACTAGACCCAAAGAGAGATAGACAGAAAAACAATAATAGGGGACATCACCATCCCACTCACGGCATTAGACAGGTCACTGAGACACAAAATCAACAAACATCAGATTTAAATTGGACTTTAGACAAGATGTACCTAACACACATTTATAGAACATTCTATCCAACAACTGCAGAATAAATACTTTTCCAATCAACAGATGGGATATTCTCCAATATAGACTATATGTTATGCCACAAAACAAGCCTCAACAAATTTTTAAAAATCAAATCATATCAAGTATCTTCTCAGACCACAGTAGAATAAAACTAACACCAAGAAATCAATATCAAGAAAAACTCTGGAAACTATACAAATACAGAAAAATTAAACAATATGATCCTGAATGACCTTTGGATCAATGAAAAAATTAAGACGAGAATTAACATTTTATGAAACAAATTAAATTGGAAATACAGCATACAAAACCTGTAGGACACAGCAAAACCAGTGCTAAGAAGGAAGTTTGCAGCAATAAATACCTACATCAAAAAAGCAGAAAGATTGCAAATTAACAACCTAACAATACACCTAAAGGAACTAGAAAAGCAAGAACAAACCAAACACAAAATTAGCAGAAGTAAAGAAGTAATATGGATCAGAGCAAAACTAAATGAAATAGAGACCAAAAAAAATTTAAAAATTAATGAAACAAAAACCTAGTTCTTTAAAAAGATAAGCATAATTGATCAACTGCTAGCAAGACTAACCAGAAGAAAGAAGATCCAAATATAATAAGAAATCAAAATGGAGATATTACAAATGATATGAGAAAAATTCAAAAGATCATCAGAGACTATTACGAACAACTATATGTTCATAAACTACAAAGCTTGGAGAAAATAGATAAATTTCTGGAAACACATAACCTGATATAGTTTGGATGTATGTTCCCATCCAAATCTCATATTGAAATGTAATACCCAATGTTGGAGGTGGGGCCTGATGGGAGGTGATTGGATGATGGAGGCAGGTTTCTCATGAATGATTTAGCACCACCCCTCTTGGTATTGTCCTCACCACAGTGAATTCTCTTGAGATCTGGTGGTTTAAAAGTGTGTAGCACCTCCCCCCTTCCTCTCTTGTTCCTGCTCCGGCCATGTGATGAGTTTGCTCCCCCTTCACCTTTTGCCATAATTGTTTGTTTCTCAAGGCCTCCCCAGGTACTAACACCATGCTTCCAGTACAGCCTGCAGAACCATAAGCTAATTAAACCTCTTTTCTTTATAAGTTGCCCAGTCACAGATATTTCTGTGTAGCAATGTAAGAACGGACTAATACACAACCTCCCAAGATTGAACAAAGAAGAAACAGAAAGCCTGAATAGACCAATAATGGGTAGTGAGATTAAATCAGTAATAAAATCTTCCCCAGAAAAACGTAGGACCAGATGGATTCACAGCTGAATTCTGCCAAACATACAAAGAACTAATACCAATTCTTGTAAAACTGTTCCAAAAAGTTGGAACAGGGGAAAGGAATTCTCCCTAACTCATTCTCCAGTATCATCCCAACACCAAAACCAGACAAGGACACAACAAATAAAGAAAACTAAAGACCAATATCCCTGATGAACATAGACACAAAAGTCCTAAACAAAATACTAGGAAACAGAATCCAACAGCATAGTAAAAAGATAATACACCACAATCAAGTGGGTTTTAGTCAAGGGATCTAAGAGTGGTTCAAAATACATAAGTCAATAAATGTGATTCATCACATAAAAAGAATGAAGGAGAAAAACTTTATGATCAAATCAATAGACTGAGAAATAGCATTTAATAAAATGCAGTACCCCTTCATGATACAAACTCTCAGCAAACTGGGCATAGAAGAAATATGCATCATAATAATAAATGCCATATATGACCAGCCCACAGACAACATCATACTGAACAGGGAAAAGTTAAAAACATTTCCTCTAAAACCTTGGACAAGACAAGGATGCCCATTTTCACTACTCCTATTTAACACAGTACTGGAAGTCCTAGCCACAGCCATCAGGCAAGAGATAAAAGGCTTCTAAATGGGAAAAGAGAAAGTAAAATTATTCCTGTTTGCTGAAGATATAACTTATATCTAGGAAAACCTAAAGATTCATGAAAAACTCTTAGATTTAATAAACGAACGCAGTAAAGTTGCACAACACAAAATCAACATGAAAAATCAGTAGCATTTCTTACACCAGTAACAATCTAGTGGAGAACAAAATCAAGAAAACAATCCCATTTACAATGGCTACAAGAAAAACACAATACATAGGAATTTTTTGTGTTTGAGACAGAGTCTCACTCTGTCGCCCAGGCTGGAGTGCAGTGGCACCATCTCAGCTCACTGCAACCTCCCCCTCCCAGGTTCAAGCAATTCTCAGGCCTCAGCCTCCCAAGTAGTTGCGATTACAGGCATGCACCAGCACACCCGGATAATTTTTGTATTTTTAGTAGAGATGGTGTTTCACCATATTGGCCAGGCTGGTCTCAAACTCTTGGTGATCACCCACGAGTGGTGATCCACCCACCTCAGCCTCTCAAAGTGCTGAAATGACAGGCGTGAGCCCATAGTGCTCAGCCAAATACATAGGAATATTTTTTTAACCAAGATGAACAATTTTCGTAAGGAGAACTACAAAATACTGATGAAAGAAAACTGAACAGGACACAAACAAATGGAAAAACATCCCGTGCTCATGGGTCAAAAGAACTATTATGATGACATGCTGGCAAGATGGCCAAACAGAAACATCTCCAGTCTGTAGCTCCCAGCAAAATCGACACAGAAGGCAGGTGATTTCTGCACTTCCAACTGAGGTATCCGGTTCATCTCATTGGGACTGGTTGGACAGTGGATGCAGCCCACGGACGGTGAGTAGAAGCAGGGTGGGGTGTCGCCTCACCTGGGAAGCACAAGGGGTCGGGAGATCTCCCTTCCGCAGCCAAGGGAAGCCGTCAGAGACAGTACCAAGAGGAACGGTGCACTCCGGCCCAGAAACTGCGCTTTTCCCGTGGTCTTCGCAACCTGCAGACCAGGAAATTCCCTCGGGTGACTATGCCACCTAGGCCCTGGGTTTCAAGCATAAAACTGGGTGGCCATTTGGGCAGACACCAAGCTAGCTGCAGGAGTTTTTTCCTTTTTTTTTTTTTCATACCCCAGTGGCACCTGGAATGCCAGTGAATAACCGTTCACTCTCCTGGAAAGGGGGCTGAAGCCAGGGAGCCAAGTGGTCTGGCTCAGCAGGTCCCAACCCCACAGAGTACAGCAAGCAAAGATCCACCGACTTGAAATTCTTGCTGCTAGCACAGCAGTCTGAGTCGACCTAGGAAGCTCCAGCTTGGTAGAGGGAGGGGCGTCCGCCATTGCTGAGGCTTGAGTAGGCCGTTTTACCCTCACAGTGTAACAAAGCCACCAGGAAGTTCGAACTGGGCGGAGCCCACCACAGCTCAAAAAGCCACTGCAGCCAGACTGCCTGTCTAGATTCCTCCTCTCTGGGCAGGGCATCTCTGAAAAAAAGGTAGTAGCCTCAGTCAGGGACTTACAGATAAAACGCCCATCTTTACATTTAAGTGTTCTTTGACAAAGTCAAGAAGAACATAAATTGAGGAAAAGACAACCTTTTCAACAAATGGTGCTGAGAAAACTGGACTGCCATAAGCAGAAGAATGAGACTAGACCCCTGTCTCTGATCATATAAAAAAATCTCAAGATGAATTAAGAGACTTCAATGGAATACTTGAAATTTAAAATACTAGAAGAAATCTAGTGAAAACTCTTTTGGACATTGTTCTAGGCAAAGAATTCATGACTAAGATCTTAAAAGCACAGAAAACAAAAATAAAAATAGACAAATGGAACTGAGTTAAACTAAGAAGATTTGCCCAGGAAAAGAAATAATCAACATAGTACATAGAAAACCTGCAAAATGGGAGAAAATATTTGCAAACTATGCACCTGACAGGGGACCAATATCCAGAATGTACAAAGAACGCAAACAACTGAACAACAACAACAACAAAAATAATCCCATTAGAAAGTGGGCACAGGGCAAAGGACATGAATAGACATTTTTCCAAAGAAGACATAAAAATGGCCAACAGATACATTGAAAAATCCTCAGTATTACTAAACAGAGAAATGCAAATCAAAGCCATGATGAGAGATCATCTTCCCCCAGTCAGAATGGCTATTAAAAAGTGAAAAAAGTCCAGGCCCGGCGGCTCACGCCTGTAAGCCCACACTCTGGGAGGCTGAGGCAAGCAGATCACGAGGTCAGGAGATCGAGACCAGCCTGACCAAGATGGTGAAACCCCATCTCTCCCAAAAATACAAAAATTAGCCGGGTGTAGTGGTGTGCACCTGTAATCCCAGCTACTCAGGAGGCTGAGGTGGGAGAATCTCTTGAACCCAGGAGGCAGAGGTTGCAGTGAGCCGAGATCACACCACTGCAATCCAGCCTGGGTGACAGAGAAAGACTCCGTCTCAAAAAAAAAAAATTAAAAAAAAGTGAAAAAATAATAGATGTTAACAAGGATGTGGAGAAAAGACAACTCTTAGGGAAAATGGTATAGAAAAGGGAACTCTATGGAAAACAGTATAGAGATTTCTCAAATTACTAAAACTAGAACTAACATTCAATCTAGCAATCCCTCAATGGGGCATCTACCCAGAGGAAAAGCAATCAGTGTATCAAAAGGGTACTTGCACTCCTGTTTATCACAGTATTTACAATAATAACAATATGGGATCAACCTAAGTGTCCATCAATGGATGACTGGATAAAGAAAATATGGTGTGTATATATAGACAATGGAACACTATTCAGCCATAAAAAAGAACAGAATCATATCTTTTGCAGCAACATGGATGAAACTGGAGGCCATTATCTTAAGTGAAGCAAGTCAGACACAGAAAGAAAAATACTGCATATTCTTACTCATAAGTGGGAGCTAAATAATGTGTACACATGGATGTAAAAAGTGGAATGATAGACAATGGAGACTCAGAAAGGAGAGGAGGTGCTGCGAGGGTGGATAGTGAGAAATTACCTAAAAGTCCTGAATTCACCATTATGGAATCTATGCATGTAACAAAATTTCAGTTGTACACCATAAATTTATACAAAGAAAAATAAATAAATGGCAAAAAACAGACATGTTAAAAAGTGAGATGAGATGAAATTTTAAAATGCCTTCAATCATATTCTGCAAAAAGCTATTAATATCAAGATTTTTTTTCAATCGGCCCTCTCATTTATTAGATCTAAACAATAAAAGATAAAAAGAAGTGTCTTTCAACTAATCTTTGACAAGGGCACCAAGGATACACCATGGGAAAAAGCCTTTTCAACTAATGGTACTGAGAAAACTGGAAATCTACACGCAAAAAAAAAAAAAAAAATGGAACTGGACCTTTATCTTACACCATGCACAAAAATTAACAAAAAATGAATTAAAGACTTAAATGAAAGATCTGAGACTATAAAACTTCTAGAAAAAAATACAGGAAAAAAAGCTCCTTAACACTGGCCTTGGCAATGATTTTTTTGTATAAGACACCAAAAGCATATCACTTTGTGGATAAGAAATACATATCAAAAGCAAAAACAAACAAGCGTGATTACATCAAACTAAAAAGCTTCTCAAAGGAAACTTAATAAAATGAAAAGGCAACCTACAGAATGTGAAAAAACAGAAGTTCCGCATCCCTAATCCAAAAATCCAAAATCTAAAATGCTCCAAAATCTGAAACTCTTTGAACTCCAACATGACATCATAAACAGAAAATTTCCCACCTGATCTCATATAACAGGTCACAGTCAAAACTTTGTTTCATACACAAAATTATTCAAAATATTGTATAAGATTACCTTCAGGCTATGTATATAAGGTGTATTTGAAACATAAATGAATTCAGTGTTTAGACTTGCTTACCATCCCCAAGACATTTCATTATGTATATGCAATATTCCCAAATCCAAAAAATCCAAAATCCAAAACACTTCTGGTCCCAAGCATTTCAGATATGTGATACCCAACCTGTATTTCTAAACCATGTATAAGGGGTTAACATACAAAATATATAAGGAACTCACAAACTCAATAGCAGGAAAACTAATAACCCATTTAAAAACTGGGCAAAGGAACTCAATAGACGTTCTCCCCACCAAAAAAAGGCATAAAAATGATCAACAGGTATATAAAAGAGTGGTCAATATCATTAATCATCAACGAAATGCAAATCAAAAGCACAATACAAGATGACGTTACATTGGTAAAATACCTATTATCAAAAAGACAAGAGACAGCAAGTGTTAGGAAGACAGCAGAGAAAAAGAAACCCTTGTACGGTGCTGGTGGGAATGTAAATTGGTACAGCCTTTATGAAAAACAGTATGGAGGTTCCTTAAAACATTAAAAATAAAACTATCATACAATCCAACAATCCCACTTCTGGTATATATGCAAAGGAAATGAAATCAGTATCTTGAAGAGATATCTGCACCCTCATGTTCACTGCAGTATTATTCACAATGGCCAAGATATGGAAACAACCTAAGTGTCTGTCAACAAATGAATAGATAGTGAACGAAGTATTATTCAACCTTTAAAAAGGAAACACTGCCATTTGTGACAAAATGGAGGAACCTGGAGGGCATTATGTTAAGTGAAATAAGCCAGGCACAGAAAGACAAAACACTGTATGAGCTAATTTATATGCATACTCTAAAAGTTTAACTCATTGAAGCAGAGAGTAGAATGGCAGTTGCCAGGGTATGGGGTATGAGGGAAATGAGGAGATGCTGGTCAGAGGGTACAACTTTTAGCTATAAAACAAATTAAGTTCTGGGAATCTAATGTACGGCATGGTGACTATAGTTAATAATACCACGTTGTTTACTTTAAGTTTTCAAAGATAGTAGATCTTAAATGTCCTCACGCACACACTCACCCACACATAAAAGGCGGTAACTGTGTGGTGATAGATAATGTTGATTAATTTGATTATGGTAATCACTACACAATGTATACAGCTATCAAATCATCACATTGCAAACCCTGAATACACATAATTTTTGTTTATCAATTATACCTCGATAAAGCTTAAAAAAGAAGTTTTTAAAACGGAATAAAAAGAACACCTTTTGATTTTTTAACATTATTTCATTGATCTTACCCTCTTTGAATTCAGAATCACAGTCTTTCCTCAGTATCTAGGGAGGGCTGGTTCCAGGACGCCCTACAGATACCCAAAACTGCAGATACTCGAGTCCCTCATATAAAATAACACAGTATTTAAATATAACCTACACATACCCTCCTTTATACTTTAAATCATCTCTAGATTATTCATAATGACTAATACAATGACAACACATCATTTCTGTGGATTTAACATAGTACTCGGCATATGGAAAATTCAAGTTTCACTTTTTGGAATTTTTTCTTTCCCAAATATTCTTGATCTGCTGCGAGTTTAATCCATGAATACGAAATTCAGGGATACAGGGGGCTGACTGTACTACCACCAGGTGTTCTGCTGCAAACGCACAGAGTTTATGTGGGTAAGACCCTAAGTTACCATAAAACAGTTAAAGACATTGCATGTACACTTTTTTTCATCATATAAGTCAGTGTAATATATTTTTGTTACAATTTAAACGGCATGATCTGTTTTCACATCTGGCTATTTTGGCCACAGTATCCTAAACATATTCTCAGAATGAAAAAGAAAGATAGCATTACAGCTGCCAGAGGTAGCATGATAGAAAAGGAATAAGACTTAGAGATAGACAGATCCAATCCTCATCTCAGTTTCATCATGGACCACTTGGGATAACATGATAAAGTGACTAATATTTTCTAAAGTTTTATTTCCTCACTTTTCAAAGATATGTGACATGGTTTGGATTTGTGACCACAACAAATCTCATGTGCAATTGTAATCTCCAGTGTTGGAGATGGGGCCTGGTGGGAGGTGACTGGATCATGGGGGCAGGCTTCTCATGAATGGTTTAGCACCATCCCTTTAGTGCTATTCTTGTGATAGTTGAGTTCTCGCAAGACCTGCTTGTTTAAAAGTATGTAGCACCTCCCTCCTCCCTCTCTCTCTTGTTCCTGCTCCTGCCATGAAAGACACCTGCTCCCCATTCACCTTCCACCATGACTGTAAGTTTCCTGAGGCCTCCCCAGAAGCCAAGCAGATGCCAGCACATCATGCTTCCCGTACAGCCTGCAGAACCGTGGGCAAATTACACCTCTTTTCTTTATATAATTACCGTATTTCAGGTATTTATAGCAATGTGAGAATGGACTAATATGAAGTACATACAAACAACTACATAAATCACTCTCCATAATGCCTGACGCAGGAAAATTCCGCAGCTAACATCTATGTGTTAGGATAGTATAATAGCTTAGGAATGTGACTATTCTTGTCAAATCCCAACTCAGCCACTTACTTAGCTATACAACCATGGGCAACTTTTTAAACCTCTCTAAGCCTCAATTTTATAAGTACATGTATAAACTAGAACTATTAATGGGTTTTGTAAGATACAAAGAACTTAATATACATATGACCCACAATAAGCACAATAAGTGCTTGTTATCATTATATTACCTTATTTAAGCATTTCAGACTTTAAAATAATATATTAGCGATCCTGTGATATACCCAGAATTACCAAAAGATAATTTCCAGCATTCTCAATGGGACAATGTACAATTAATCAGATACTTCCAATTTCTTTATTTGCATATTTTATATGACAAATGATTAATTTATTTCTTAAACAGAAGCTTCTGTAATGCAACTATGGGAAAAATATAACTTTTAAAAAAACAAACTTTCATCATGAAGACACTAAAACGTAACTTACTATTAGAAGCAGAAAACAAAAATATTTTTAATTGTTATGACCACTAACATGCAAGGAAAAAAACGGACTGTATAAAATATGGGAAAAAGATAAACAGAGAACAGGCTACTATTAAAAGGCAAGAATTTTTTTAAAAATGAAAATGGCTTAAAAAAAGAATTGCAGGGAAACAAATGGAAAGCTTAAAATCCATACAGGATATAGGAAAAAGTAGAATTTAAAATGATAAAAAATGAAGCAATGACAGAGAAGACACGTGAGAGTAGTAAGAATGCAGAATTTTAAAAAAGGGAAGCAGAGAAGTGAAAACAATAAAGGGGCATTTTCTAACATCCTACTTAATGATAACAGCCTGAAAGCTTTCACCCTAAAATTGGGAACAAGGCAAGGATATTCAGACTTACCACTCCTATTCAGCATCATGTTGGAAGTCCTTGTCAGTAAAATAAAGCAAGAAAAATAAAAGCTGTACATATTGAAAAGGAAGAAATAAAACTGTCTTTATTCACAGACAACGTGACTGCGTTCAAAGGAAATCACAAAAAACCTATAAGAAAGCTGCTAAAACTAATTAGTGAATTTACCGAGGTTATAGGATAGAGATCAGTATAGAAAAATCTATTGTTATTTCCATATACCAGCAATAAGCCATTGGAAAACAAAATTTGAAAAATACTACCAATAGTTCAACAACAAAAAAATAAAGAAAGAAGAAGTACTTAAGGTACAAACCTAACAAAATAAGTACAGAATTGATATGCTGAAAATAAAAGAGACTGATAAAAGAAATCAAAGACCTAAATAGATAGATATTCTCAGTACTTGTTAAGAAGTCATTTCTCAATAAAGTTATTTACAAATTAAACACAACCCCAATCAATACCCCAGGCAGGATTTTTTACAGACATACAAAAGCTGATTTTCAAATGTATACGAAAAGGCAAAGAAACTAGGATTGCCAAAACAATTACAAAAAAGAAGAAAAAAGTCAGTGGGTTTACAATACCTGATTTTAAGACTTACTATTAAGCTATAATAATTAAGGCAGTGTGATATTGGCATAGACAAATAGGTTAATGAAATCAAAGAGAGATTCCAGAAAAAGACTCACACAAAAATATCAAATGATTTTAGACAAACACATGGTAATTCAATGACAAAATGATAATTTTAACAACAAATCACACTGGAGGAAATGAACACCCATACGTAGAAAAAATGAACTTTGACCTGCACTTTATGTGTCATACAAAATTAATGTCAAATGGATTTTAGATCTAAACAAAGTATAAATATGTAAAACATTTAGAAGAAAACAAAAGAGAAAATATTTGTGTCATGATAAGGCTGCAAATTCCTAGAAAACCAAAAGCAGGATCATGAAAAGAGAAAAAAAAAAATACAACAGATTTCATCAAAGTTAACGGTTTTCTTCCGGAAAGATACTGTTAAGAGAATGAAAAGGAAAGCTACAGATTAGGAGAAAATATGTGCAAATCATAAATCTCACAGAGGACTTCTAGAGAATATACAGATGCTCCTTGACTTACAATGGGCTTATGCCTCAATTAATCTATCGTAAGTTAAAATACAATAATTCACAAATGTATTTAACACACTTAATCTACCAAACATCACAGCTTAGCTTAGCTGACCTTAGACATGTTCAGTATACTTACATTAGCCTATGGTTGAGCAAAATCATCTAACACAAAGCCTATTTGTTAACCAATACATAATATTTTTGCATATTTATGAGATATGTGTTGTATTTTCTTGTATGCATAGACTGTGTAATGATCATGTCAGGGTATTTAAGATATTCACCACCATGAGCATTTATCATTTGTGTATGTTCAGAACATTTCACTTCCTCAATTCTAGCTATTTTGAAATGACCAATATATTGATGTCAACTATAAGCACCATACTAAACTATCAAACATTATACTTATTACTTCTGATTATATGTTTGTACCCATTAACCAACTTCTACTCATCCACCCTCCGACCCCACATCCCATGCATCCTTCTCGGCCTCTGGTGACTACCATTCTACACTGTACCTCCATGACATCAACTTGTTTAGCTCCCACATAGGAGTGAGGGCCTGTTATATTTGTCTGTGTCTAGCTTATTTCACGTAACATAATGACCTCTAGTTCTATCCATGTTGCTGCAAACAACATTTCATTCTCTTTTATGGTTGAATATTATTCCAGTGTGTAATTATCCCAAATTCCCTTTATTCATCCATCCACCGACGGACACTTAGGTTGATTTCTTATCTTTGCTATTGTGAAGAGTGTTGCAACAAACACAGTGGTACAAATATTTCTTTAATATACTGATTTCCCTTCCTTTGAATATATACCAAGTAGCGGAATTACTGGACTGTGTGGTAGTTCTAATTTTAGTTTTTTGAGAAATCTCCATACTGCTTTCCCCTAACGGGTGTACTAATATACATTGCCACCAAAAGCATACGAGAGTTCCCTTTTCTCCACATCCTCATCTGTATCCATTATTCTTTTCTCTTTTTAATAATTGCCATTCTAACTGGGGTAAGATGATACGGCATGTTTGGTTTTGACTTGCATTCTCTGATAATTAGTGATGTTAAGCATTTTTTCATATACCTGTTAGCCATTTATATATGGTCTTTCAAGAAGCATTTGTTTAGATCCTTTGTCCACATTAAATGGGATTAGTTACTTTGCAGTTGAGGTGTTTGAGTTCCTTGTATATTCTGGATATTGGTCATTTGCTAAGTCAATAGTTTGTAAATATTTTATCCCATTTGTCAGGTTGTGTCTTCATTTTGTTGATTGTTTCCTCTAATGTACAGAAGATTTTTAGTTTAATATAGTTCCATTTGTCTATTTTGGGTTTTTTTGTCCATGTTTTAGGAATGTCAGCCATAAAATTTTTGCCTAGACAAATGTCCTGGAGTGTTTCTCCTGTTTTCTTCTAGTATTTTAATAATTGTGGATCTTATGTTTAAGTCTTTAATCAATTTTGAGTTGATTTTTTATATGGTGAGAGAGAAGGGCCATTTCATTCTTCTGCATAGTTATCCAGTTTTCCTAGCACCATTTATTAAAGGGGGTGTCCTTTCCCCGTGTACGCTTTTGGCACCTTTGTAATAAATCAGTTGGCTATAAATACATGGGTTTACTTCTGGGTATTTTATGCTGTTCCATTGGTATATATGTCTCCTTTTATACCAACACCATGCTGTTTTGGTTACTATAGCCTTGTAATATACGTTGAAATCAGGGAATATGATGCCTCCAGCTTTGTTCTTTTTGCTTAGGATTGCTTTGGCTATTTGGGTTCTCTTTTGGTTTCATACAAATTTTAAGATTATTCTGTTTCTAACAGGGACTGGACTCTGAAAATGGAGCCGTGCTCCAGCTACCTAAGACTCAGGGGGTGCATGGAACCCAGCAAGAGCACCCTTCTAGAGCAATACCATTGCACAAACTTCAGGGAGCTCCCTATGCCAGTCTCGGGGCCCATGAGGTTCAAGAACTCTCCCACAGTTAGGATTACAGGAGTCTGCAGCAAGAATGTGGACAGCTAGGGATCTCTCACTTACCCTAACTTTTGCACTGAGGAGCCTCTCCAGGCTTCTGGTTGATCCTAGCAAGACTGTCCACCTCTCCTCCCTCTCCTCAGTTGTTTCCGGTCACTTCTCTGCTGAACTCCAGCATTCTCTTTTAGATGTTTTATTTACAGTGTGATTACCTACTCACTATTTTGGTTCTTCTTTGTGGAGAAGTGTCCTGTGCTTCTAGTCAGCCATCTTGAAAAGCCTCCAAAAAAGGAATATCTTATGTACCACACATCACTAGCCCAGGAAGAGATCAAAAGTAAAAGTATATTGAAATTGCGATAGTTTTGCACTACTGTACAATCTAAACTTAAGTCAGGAACCATATCAGACAATTTTTTGACTTTATAATGGTGTGAAAGCAATATGTATTCAGTAAAAACTATACTTCATATTTTGAATTCTGTATTTTCCTGGGCTAGCAATATGTTCGATATTCTCTCATGATGCTGGGCAATGGCAGCGAGCTATAGCTTCCAGTCAGCCATTGATTACAAAGGTAAACAACTGATTCTCTAGAGTGTACTCTGCGTTTGACTTAGGATATTTTCAATTTGTGACACGTTTATCAGGATGTAAGGCCATTGTAAGTTGAGCATCTGTGTTTCTTTTGCCTGACTCTCTCAATAAAATATTATCACTTTAAAAACTTGTCAGATATAATAATTTATGCCATACGTTATTGAAAAACATATTTAAGATAGTATGTTCTATACCTTATAGGGAGCCAGAATTCTCTGCCTGAACTTTTCAACTGTTTCTTGACCCATAGAAGACCATGTATTGACAAATGCTTCAGCTTTGTCTTGTCTAAGATGAATGTTCTCTAATTGCTGCTGTAAAGCTGCTGGCTTCACATTGTGATATACTGCCTATAAAAAAGAAAAAAAAATTACATATATCCCTCATCTTCATACAGAAACTTTAAACTATAATGAATACAAAATTATTTTTAAATGACTTAAGTCAAAAGAAAACTTCATAGTCCTATTACTGACATTTTTGGTTACTTTACAAATAATAAAATACACGACCAAGGGCTGGAAGACTCAGGATTAAATGGTCTAAATTATTCAAGATGAATTTCTTTTTCATTCTTGCCTATGCTTTAAGTAATCCTAAATCCACTTAATAACCAAAAAACTTCTTCTTCGCTTTGGCTATGTAAATGGTACCCTAATTAAAATTTCATTTATTTCACTTAATCATTTCAAATAAGTATACAACAGTTTTGTTTCCCAACTAACAAATGTTTTCCCAGAAGCACTTTCTCAAAATTACCTTATCTACCAATTTCCTACATAACATATAATTAAAAGTTGTAAAAAATTGTAACAGTGATACCTGTTCTGTTTCTTACGTTATTCTGGAACACCATGCTATGCTGTCCTACTCAATGATCCTTTTCTTCTACTAAACACCCACCAAAAATTAGAACCACATTTATCTTTGTGACCTATAATGTATGTAAGGCTGTAGTAGATAACTGGCAGCTTCTCCTCCTAATATGTTCATTAAAATGCTCATGAAGTTATAAAACTATTTAAACTTTTATTTCACAAGTATTATTTTTAATCAACAGGAATTTATGAGGATCTATTTTAAGCACACCAATGTGGTAGGCTTATATAAGATACATAAAAAATATGATCCTGCTCCCCACAAATTAGAATCTGGTGAAGGAGGCATAACTAACATACATGAACTGCTGAAAGACTAACAATGTGCTCTACTGTGATGAGCCAAGGATTTTTAAAAATCCAAATAAAGGAAGACTGAAAGTATAAGGGGTCACAGCTCAAGTAAAGGAGATGAGCCTTGAATAGGAGGGTAAATCATGAAGTGAATTTAGATGAGAAAAAGGGACGCAGAAGGCAGCTCAGAAGCACATAATATGACAATACTTCTTTTCCAAATGTCTTCCTTACCATCCTAGTCAATACATCCCCCAAATCATTTAATATCTTAAGTAAAATATGTCCATTTTTCCATTATACCAAGTACCAATGAATTAAGATCTTTTATAACTGTCTCAAATCAATGAAGTCCCAATTCATATTTTCAAATACTTTATAATATTCAAATATTTTTACATTGAAATTCTTAACTAAAATAAATTCACAGCTTCCATCTTGCATACTTTTCAATTAAAAAAACAATGTCATAGATATCATAACAATACAAATATGTAGTAAACAAATCATGGCTAGAAAATTTGATGCAATAAAAATACCTGTTCTAAAATAAATGATATTGTTTCAAGAACTAAGTGAAGATCTTGTTTCTCTAGAGAAAATGCTGCTTGAAGTTTTTCTTCCTCTTCTTCACTGAAACTGCTCTCAGCCTATGATACAAATAGCAATCTATTATATTAGCACATATTCAGGCATTCAAAATTCATACTTGACAGAAGATTCATTTATTCGTATATGAGATGAGAACTTTAAAGGAAAATACATGGTGAAAAGAAATTGATGTGCATGTAAATTTATAAAACGTATGATGCTCATTTCTAGGCCTTTGTAAACAAAATAAATTAAACAAACATCTTGTGGTGACGCAGGTCATAATTATGAGCATCAGAGCCCTGTGCTAACGGGCTTATGTATCCTAAAGAACTGCTGAGATACATGGATGATTTTTAACTAGAGCAAACAGAAATCTCAAACTTCTGTCCTTTCATGTTTCTTGGGTCTGATTTTCATAATTCTCCCATTTCATTTCACGATCAGCAGTCATTTCTTGAAGCTGCCTACATGCCCCATGACAGTACCTTCAACCCCCAGTTTGCTATGGTCAGGAACCCAGAGAGCTGACCTCTCAAAACCAGATATACAGCACTGTTATCTCAACAGGCTTTGTGTGAGGGCCTCAAAGTCTCTCCTATGGAGCCAAGTACATGAGTTTTTTTATTGCGTAAGTTGTGACAGTTATTTTTGAAGTGCGAAGGCCACAAATGTTTATTTCTAAGTTCTGAGCTATGGAAGTTCGCCTGACTTCCATCAGCATTTCCCAATGCAAACCACTGGCGTGCTGGATGAGACAAGTCTTTGTGCAGGACTGCCCTAAACACTGTAAAATATTTTTAAAGTCCCTGGACATTAAATACCAGCAGCACCCTCCACACATTGTAACAAACAAAGAAACAAAATCTCCACGTATTTGTATATGCCAGGATGAGCCAAGAAGACGGCCAAAGAGGACTCCCAGATCCATAATCTGGCATGCCCACATTCTATACCTAAGTTGTCTTAGTTCCCTTATATTGATTCCCGCTCGGGCTTCCAAGGAACCAGTCTGGACAAAAACGTATCTTCTGCCCATAAACAGGTCAAACTTGGTAAAATAAAAGTACCAATAGAGGGGCAACAAAATCCCTAAACCTCTTCACCAATCTACCTGCCTCAGTTTCACTATTCTAAGAATTCTGTCTCAAGGTAAAGGCCAACTCAATGGAGTCAAGGTACATAAATGAAAGCAGGCAGATTCTGACATGCACTGCAAACTTGACTGACGAGCCCTTATCAAAATAGGAGCCCCTTTAAAAGATGATCCCCTGAAACTGTACAGGAAAAAAACAATTACACCTTTCCTGGCATCTTCTTAGCAGGCAAGTATTCACATACATATGTTTCTTTATTTAAAAGTCCCTGGACATTAAATGCCAGCAGGACCAGTAAATTCACTTTTCAACAAGTACCTCTGTTCCTCTCCACTACCCTACCTCTGATGGCAAAGCATTCAAGCTCCTCCATGGAATGCTTTAGCCACTCAGTTAACTCTATGATAGATACTAACTATTCTCAACTCCACACATGACTGAGAGTGTCAAAGACAAACTAAACATCACAATTTTCTGTGCAAGTTCTCCACTCCCTCAGTGTGAAGAACTAAAGATGTGTATAAGAGTTTCTTGTCCCATATTGTTATACATAAGCAAGCGCCCACCAGCTCAAGAAATAAAGCAGAATATCTGTATCGCCCACATCATTCACTTTGGGCCAATTTATGAAACGTTTCATACTCTTTCCTGAGGTTTCGTGTAATAAGGGAGAGAGTTACGGAGCCAAGCTGCCCTACTAGTTAGCTGTGTTACCCTGGGAAAGTTACTTAACTGATCTCTATCTCTATCTTGGTTACCTCATAGATAAAATGAAGATGACCAGAGATGACCACAGTACCTATTTTTTCAAGTTGCCGTAGGATTAGATGAGTCAGTAACACAAAGCCATTAGCACCACACCAGTCAAAAACAAACCAATGTAACTTTATGAATAGCAAATACCACAGAATGTTGCTGCTATCATTGCAGTTTCTCCTTTCTCTCCATACACATCACAAATTCCTTAGAAAAAGGAATATATTATAGAAGACTTAGGTTTGTTTTGTGTTTTCCACAGCAAGGAAAATAATTAACTCCAAGAATATTTACTGAGTGCCAACTATACTAGTAGCAATGTATTAGGAATGGGAAACATAAAGATGAGTAAGACATAATCCTCAAGATATTTAAAACCAGAGGAAGATATATTAATAGGTTTGGGGATTTGGTTGCCTGCTAATCATGAAACAAATACTCATGATACAGTACTAAAATCAGGTGAGAATGAATTAGGAGCACAGAAGAAAGAACAAACCGCTGAGACTGAGATTGTGAAATCCCTGAAGGATGAACAGGTTACTCAGTAAAGGGGAAGAAGGACATTTATAGGCAAGAGAAAGAGTATAAGCATAGACACATTGCTGAAAAAGTTCATGTCAAGTTGTAGTAAACGAGTACCATCCACTGTAACTGGAGCACTTACAAAACGAGGAGAATGTAGACTGCAGCCATATTACAATGGGACTTGCACACAATGTTAAGGATTTTTAACTTTTCTCCATGGGGCAATGGATAGTCACTGATGGCTTTGAACACTGTAAAAAATATAATCCATCTTTGTTTTAGGAAAAAAATTTTAGAAAGTAATTTACATAGTATTATGAAGCAGTAGAAAACAAGAAGACTATAGGCAGGGAAACCAGCTTGAATGTAACTATTGTCATCTAAAAAAGAGGTAATAAGGATTTGACCTAGAATTGTGAGAACTTGGATTTGAAAGACACTTCAAAGGGGAAAGGCACGGTTTTGAGGCTGGCTCTTGGCCAAGAAAAACAAGAGGAAAGAGTAAGAGTCTTGGTTCTCAATGGATGGTGATACCTGGCACTGCATAGAGCAGTTCGTAGGTGCTCCATAAGTATGTCAGATGCAATCAAATTTTTATAACCTGATAAAGAAATTAACTTGGATTGGGCCAGGTAGAGAATTACAAAGCATCCACATGTCCAAAACAACCATATCCTTAAAATAAAAGTGAAAGAGAAACAAAATTAAGTGAAAGATTAAATACCAGTTGATAGAAAATACCACAGAATTATTTTTAAGGGGAAAAATAAAACCAAGACATCAGAATTTTTCTCTAAAGTATATTTTTAGAACATTAGTCCCAAAATATATACCATAATAAAACAGATCCAAGGTCAAACACATTTGGAAAATGTTACCTGCCATAATCACCCTCACATACATACCACAAACACTAGCATATAAAATACTCCGAAAAGTTCCATAATTTAAAAAATTTAACTTTGTTGAGGACAGAGTTTCTCAAACTTCTGACCATGAAACATTACCAAATGTTCCACAGAACCAGTGTCTCTAAGAACATATTGGAGAACACTATGCTTTGCAAAACATTCTCCAAATAATCAGACTTTCAGTTAAATCAGAAGGATGATTACAAGGTATGGAAACACAAAAATACAAACCTTCAGGTGAAGTTTTTGAAGAATCCGAGCGAGCAACCGTGGAAATCTTCCTGTATCTATTGCATTTATCAGTGACACTGCTTTCTTCATGCTAAACAAAATTATAAAACAAAGTTTTGAAATGAGTTTTCCAAGTTGAACTCTACTCTCTATAGTTGTCTATAAGTTTTCATTCCAACAACTCTGAATGCTATATGGTAAATCTGAGTGAAATAAAAACAGATGACAGCCAGCAAAAAAGGCAGGGCAACGTGAACATTTCTAAAAAGATGCCCCCAAAATTACTTCTGCTGAAAACGTCCATTTGACAAATTTTCTCTTTCTTTTGGGCAAACCAAACTACTAGGGAAAGCTTGTACTCTGCAGGGAAGAGCCTTGATTTAGTAGAGCGTTTATATAACCACTTAACACAAAAATGGAACTCTGAGAAGGGGTGGGAGAAGAGGAATAGCAATTATGGCAATTACACCAAAAACATAAAAGAATACTGCAAGGCAAATACCTTTTCTAATACTATGTACAAAATCATCTGGGGTCACTAAGCACACAGTTATTTTAAAACCCTGTTTCAATTGTAAAATCAACTTTATTATTACAATAATAACCAATTTTGAGATAGGGTCTTACTCTGTCACCCAGGCTGGAGTGCAGTGGCACGATCTTAGCTCACTACAGCCTCTGCCTCCTGGGTTCTAAGAATCCTCGTGCCTCAGCCTCCCAAGTAGCTAGAACTACATGCGTGGGCCACAATGCTGGCTAATTTTTGTATTTTTTGTAGAGACGGAGTTTTCGCCCTGTTGCCCAGGCTGGTCTCAAACTCCTGAGCTCAATCAGTTCTGCAGTGGCTCACGCCTATAACCCCAGCACTTTGCAAGGCCAGGGAGGACAGATCACCAGAAGCCAGGAATTCCAGACCAGCCTAGCCAACATGGTGAAACCCCATCTTTACTAAAAATACAAAAAATTAGCTGGGCGTGGTGGCGGGTGCCTGTAATCCCAGCTACTCAGGAGGCTCAGGGAGGAGAATCGCTTGAACACAGGAGGCGGAGGCTGCAGTGAGCCGAGATGGCGCCATTGCACTCCACCCTGCGCAACAAGAGGGAAACGCCCTCTCAAGAAAAAAAAAAAAAAGAGAGAGAGAGAGATCAGCCCGCCTCAGCCTCCCAAAGTGCTGGGATTACAGGCATAAGCCACAGCACCTTTCCTGTAATAATCAACTTTAAATGATGTGATGAGAACAATTCTCTACTGCACCATATTGGATACAGTTTACTGATGTAGCGGTGTTCCCCAAGACATTGGTATGAGGAAAGAAACTGGTGATCAGAACCAAAGTGAGGCAGGAAAACAGGGTTAGGAGGCTGGGAAACATAAGGCTGATTCACACTTCAGCTATGACAAGAAATACCCTCTCCATAGGGTATAGGCAGAGAAAATGACTTTGTAACTTTACTTCATCCTCTTCATTTACATAGGGAGTACACCAAGTAACCAATGGAATCCTCTAGAGGGTATTTAAATTCCCAAAAATTCTGTAGGGGCCCTTCAGCCCCTATGATCAGGCAACTCCCACACTGTGGAGTGTAGTTTCATTTTCAATAAATTTCTTCACTCTCTCCTCGCTTTGTGCATCTTCTCCAGTTCTTTGTTCAAGACGCCAAGAACCTGGACACCCTCCACTGGTAACAAATGGAATCCAGGAAGAAGGAAAAACTTTAAAATAACTTTTCTTCTGGAAGACTTCTGCCCAATCCAAGCACAAAGAAATTACTTCCGAACACTATTTTGCCTATATACTTCAATACTTCTTCTGTATCCACACACTAACTGCACTATTACTTATTTTTTCACAAATTGAGTCTTTTTTTACTTAAATAATGTTAAAGGGGAACTTTATATCACTACCATGGACAACCAACTTTATCTACCGTAAGTAGAAATTAACTAAAAATTTGTTTAAAATGCAAATAAAAGCAAATGCTACCCAAAGCCAAGCTAGATTCTGCTACCAACCAAAAATTCGGTCCCCTATTCGATCCTGATTTAAAAGGGCTATTAACACATGTTGGCTATTAAAGACCCTCCAGCACCAGCGTGAGCCTTTCTCACCAGAAGGTCTGAACCGGAACTGAAATCGGAAACGGAATACCGTTCCACGTGATTCGGCAGCACTGAAGGCAGCACCCGGGAACTTCTGATACCAAACTCCGCGAAAAGTGACGCAGACCCCACGCTTGCAGACCACACGCTTCCGTACAGACCTCAGGTGCCAGGCGCACTGTGAGCCCCACAGCGGGACCACAGTGACTGTAGAGGCACTACACGGCCCCACGCACTCCGCAGATCCAGCTTCGCGACCTTGGCAACCCACCCCCCCCAACCCCACTCCACCCCACAGGGCCTGCCGCAGCGCCCAAGCGGCAGGTAGCAAGGATAGCCTTGTGCGAGCCCGATCCGCGCTTCCTGGGCGCGGCTACCACAAGAGCTTAACGGATCAGCTACCTGGGGCTCTCCCGTAGGATCAGCGCCGCCGGCACCGCCATCCTCGGCTTTCTCGCACTGCCGCCGTCTGTTAGCAGCGCCGAACCCAGCCAATGGCGGCCGCGGCGGACGGAAAGCCGGAAGGCCCAAGCCGCGCAGGGGCCGCTTTAGGGCTCCGGAGCTCCTGCTACCCGGGCGCCGGGAGATCTGTCCCGCAGTCCTGGGGGGCGGCCCAGTTGTTCTCCCGACACTCCAATGGTGTTGGACTTAAGTCTGTGCATATATATGTCTTTATATTTCTATGTTATATATGTATGTACATACCTGGATAGGGGTGTGTGTGTGTATTTAATAGGGCAGGTTTAAGCAAGTCTGTGTACAGACCTGGATAGATATATGTGTGTATGTGTGTGCATATATATATTATTATTATTGTTAATAGGTCAGGTTTAAGCAAGCCCGTGTGTGTACATACTTGGATAAATGGTGTGTGCGTGTGTGTGTGTATATTTTTTTAATAGGGCGGGTTTAAGTGAGGCTGTGTGTACATACTTGGATAGGTGAGTTGTGTGTATTTTTTTTTCCAGCGTTTGGCCTACAGAGAGGCAGGCAGTTGAGCGAGCTCCCCCAAGCCTGCCCAGGAAGCGGTGCATCACCCCTCAGGAGAGGTGGTGCCTCCAGTTCCACCCTAAGCACTGTGCCATCCACCCCTCCTGTATCTGCATCTGCAGGGCTTGTAGTACGTACGTTCAGTTCCTTCAGCAACGTTCAATGAATGAGCACCTACTGTGTACCAAGCACTGTTCTAGGCACTGGAGATACAAAAGGCCAAAATTCTTGCTCTCAGGGTGTGCCAGCAGTCTAAATGGACAAGTATTTGTTGTACGCTTCTTTAGAGTCTGACACTGCAGAGTAGGGGAGATGAATCGCTGCAGTGAGTAATGTTAAGGACCTCATCCAAGACTAGGGAGAGACCATGTTTGCGTAAATACCTTGGTCTCCCTTTGAGAAAAACATGGAGTGAGTTAAAGAAATTCAGATGTGGGAGCAGTGAAAGGCATCGGAGGTAAGATCAGGAAAAGCTCCCTAGGGCAGATGGCAAATGCAGTGGGTCTGCAGAGATGTGGAGGGTGAGGCGGTGTGTTTCAGGTCAGTAGAGTAGAAGGGCGGTTTGAAGTTTGAAAAACAGGGATTTAGACTAGAAAAAGCCTTTAATGACTGGTTGTGGCATGTACACTTAATCTGGTGAGAAATGGGTAGCCATTAAATGTTTTTTCTATCCATTAAATGTTTTGAAGCAAAGAAATTTTGCAGTGGGAGTTGGATTTTTGAAGGTTGCTGTCAGCAGAATGATTATTGAAATGGAAAGAGGTAAGCAGGAGAGCTACCTGGAAACTACTGCAATAATCTATAGAAAGCAATAAAATCCTGTGGTACTAAAAAGGCATTGGTGAATTAAAAGATAGTGGATGGATTAGTTACGTTTCAGCAGTAGAATATTCAAGAGTTGCCAAAAAATTGAATTTAATTTTCCTTCCTAATTATGTTTTATTAAATTATTATTTAAATTAGTTGGAGTTCCTGGAGCAGCCCAAGAACAACCTAACTGAAAGGAGAAACCAGATTGCAAATTAAATGTGAATAATCTCCACATGGATAATTGAGTCAATTATACAGTGTGTTGAACACATACAAATACATTTAGTTCCACAACACTCTACAGTCCCCAATATATGCATATCTGAAAAAGATGTGTGTGAATCTACATAAATTATAGGTCTCTGATCCAAACACAGATGACCTCATCTACAACTTAAAAGGGTCCCAGTTCCCTCATTCTTTGAATCATTTCCCTTTTGTCTTGATTCCTTAACTGAAGTAGAACCACTAACCAACTAAAACTGTTTCAAATCCCTAATGAAGTTCACCCTCTGATTGCCTTAAAAATACATAGCCAGAATTTTGAGCAAAAGAGCATCAAGATAGCTCAAATCCCAAATCCATGTAACCTTGGACAAAGTACTTAACCTCAACAAGTTTCTCATTCCCAATCTGTAATGGGGATGAGAATAATGTCTGCTCCCTTGGATCTTAATGAGATTTAAATAATGTGATATATATATGTAAAAGAAACATTCTACCCTCCTTAGAAAACAAAACCCAGACCTCTTAAGGTTTTCACAAAAGCAACTCTCCAGTAGACACAGAGGCCACTCACTCTAATGCTCTTCATTTGCAATGATAGGCTGATTACTTCTTATTACATGTTTCTATAAAGGCGTGATGCTGTGAATAGTTTCACACCTCAAATGAGAACCTCACCCAAGATGTTTCTGCATTCTCTGGAATATAGACATCTGTGTCCATGAAAAGTCCTTTTAGTTGTCAAATATTATTGTGTGGGAGTCTTAAGTCTCTTTGTAGGTCTCTAAGAACTTGCTTTAGAATCTGGGTGCTCAGGTTTTGGGTGCATATATATTTAGGATAGTTAGCTCTTCTTGTTGCATTGATCTCTTTACCATTATGTAATGCCCTTCTTTGTCTTTTTTGATCTTTGTTGGTTTAAAGTCTGTTTTACTAGAGACTAGGATTGCAACCCTGGCTTCTTTTTGCTTTCCATTTGCGTGGTAAATATTTCTCCCTTTATTTTGAGCCTATGTGTGTCTTTGCACACAAGATGGGTCTCCTGAATACAGCACACCAATGGGTCTTGATTCTTTATCCAATTTGCCAGTCTGTGTGTTTTAATTGGAGCATTTAGCCCATTTACATTTAAGGTTAATATTATGTGTGAATTTGATCCTGTCATATGATACTAGGTAGCTATTTTGCCCATTAGTTGATGCAGTTTCTTCATAGTGTCAATGGTCTTCATATTTTGGTATGTTTTTGCAATGGCTGGTACTGGTTTTTCCTTTCCGTATTTAGTGCTTCCTTCAGGAGCTCTTGTAAGGCAGGCCTGGTGGTGACAAAATCCCTCAGCATTTGCTTGTGTGTAAAGGATTTTATTTCTCCTTCGCTTATGAAGCTTAGTGTGGCTAGATATGAAATTCTGGGTTGAAAATTCTTTTCCTTAAGAATGTTGAATATTGGCCCCCACTCTCTTCTGGTTTGTAGGGTTTCTGCAGAGAGAGCTGCTGTTAGTCTGATGGGCTTCCCTTTGTGGGTAACCTGACCTTTCTCTCTGGCTGCCCTTAACATTTTTCCTTCATTTCCACCTTGGTGAATCTGACGATTATGTGTCTTGGGGTTGCTCTTCTCGAGGAGTATCTTTGAGGTGTTCTCTGTATTTCCTGAATTTGAATGTTGCCCTGTCTTGCTAGGTTGGGGAAGTTCTCCTGGATAATATCCTGAAGAGTGTTTTCCAACTTGGTTACATTCTCCCCGTCACTTTCAGGTACACCAATCAAACGTAGGTTTGGTCTTTTCACATACTCCTGTATTTCTTGGAGGCTTTGTTCATTCCTTTTCATTCTTTTTTCTCTAATCTTGTCTTCATGCTTTATTTCATTAAGTTGATCTCCAATCTCTGATATCCTTTCTCCCGCTTGATTGATTCAGCTATTTATACTTGTATATGCTTCACAAAGTTCTCGTGCTGTGTGTTTCAGCTCCATCAGGTCATTTATGTTCTTCTCTAAACTGGTTATTCTAGTTAGCAGTTCCTGTAACCTTTTATCAAGGTTCTTAGCTTCTTTGCATTAGGTAGAATATGCTCCTTTAGCTCAGAGGAGTTTGTTATTACCCACCTTCTGAAGTCCACTTCTGTCAATTCGTCAGACTCATTCTCCATCCAGTTTTGTTCCCTTGCTGGTGAGGAGTTGTGATCCTTTGGATGAGAAGAGGCATTCTGGTTTTTGGAATTTTCAGCCTTTTTGCACTGGTTTTTTCTCATCTTCATGGATTTATCTACCTTTCGTCTTTGATGTTGGTGACCTTTGGATGGGGTTTTTATGTGGGCGTCCTTTTTGTTGATGTTGATGCTATTGTTTTTTGTTTGTTAGTTTTCCTTCTAACAGTCAGGCCCCTCTTCTGCAGTTCTGCTGGAGTTTTCTGGAGGTCCACTCCAGATGCTGTTTGCCTGGGTATCACCAGCAGAGGCTGCATAACAGCAAAGATTGCTGCCTGCCCCTTCCTCTGGAAGCTTTGTCCCAGAGGGTACCCACCAGATGCCAGCTGGAGCTCTCCTGTATGAGGTGTCCGTCCACCGCTGCTGGGAGGTATCTCCCAGTCGGGAGGCATGGGGATCAGGGACCCATTTGAGGAGGCAGTCTGTCCCTTAGCAGAGCTCAAGTGCTGTGCTGGGAGATCCGCTTCTCTCTTCAGAGCTAGCAGGCAGGAATGTTTAAGTCAGCTGAAGCTGCGCCCACAGCCACCCCTTCTCCCAGGTGCTCTGTCCCAGGGAGATGGGGGTTTTATCTATAAGCCCCTGACTGGGGCTGCTGCCTTTCTTTCGGAGATGCCCTGCCCAGAAAGGAGGAATCTAGAGAGGCTGTCTGGCTACAGTGGCTTTGCCGAGCTGCGGTGGGTCTGCACCCAGTTGGAACTTCCCAACGGCTTTGTTTACACTGAGGGGAAAACTGCCTACTCAAGCCTCAGTAATGGCAGATGTCCCTCCACCTATCAAGCTCAAGCATCCCAGGTCGACTTCAGACTGCTATGCTGGTAGTGAGAATTTCAAGCCAGTGGATCTTAGCTTGCTGGGTTCCATGGGGGTGGGACCCACTGAGCTAGACCACTTGGCTCCCTGGCTTCAGCCCCCTCTCCAGGGGAGTAAACAGTTCTGTCTCGCTGGCATTCCAGGCACCACTGGAGTAAAAAAAAACTCCTGCAGCTAGCGCGGTGTCTGGCCAAACGGCCTCCCAGTTTTGTGCTTGAAACCCAGGGTCCTGGTGGTGTAGGCACCTGAGGGAATCTCCTAGTCTGCGGGTTGTGAAGACCCTGGGAAAAGCGGAGTATCTGGGCTGGATGGCACCTTCCCTCGAGGCTTCACTTGGCTGGGGAAGGGAGTTCCCTGACCCCTTGCACTTCCCGGGTGAGAAAATGCCCCAAACTGCTTCTGCTCACCTTCTGTGGGCTGCACCCACTGTCTAACCAGTCCCAATGAGATGAACTGTGTACCTCAGTTGGAAATGCAGAAACCACCTGCTTTCTGCGTTGGTCTGGCTGGGAGCTGCATGCTGGAGCTGTTCTTATTCGGCCATCTTGCCAGCCAAGTAAAATATCCATTGCAAACTTTTATGAAGTCCACCTTTTATTACATTCTGTATTAGCCTAACTTTTCTAGAAAACAAGCCTAGTTATTATATATGCTTCATTGGGAACTATAATTGCAAGGGAGTAGGAACGCAGGCAAAAGGAAACTCAGGAAAGCTAGGGAGACAGCGAATACAGGGTGGCATGTTATCGAACTGGTTACAGCTTCAAAACCTAGCTTATTTCTCAGTACTCTGGGATATTTCCAGAGAGGCTATTCAGTATCACTGTGTCTTGGAACAACGTGGGGTGGGAGTGGAAGAAAGAAATTGTCTGTGAACTCTTTCCAATTTTTTCTTTCTTTATCCAAATTTGTCCTATAACTCATGCTCCTGCGTTTCTAGGATATGTCACCTGGTGCCTCTAGGTAGCCCCACTGGAAAATTCAGAGCTTCCATGGGTCCAGTAGAATAGGAACTGAGTCCTGAAGCTATAGCAGAAGAGGAACCCATGGTCCAATCCCTGCCCATAGCCCCTTCTTGATCCCCCTCCCTCTGCCCTGCCAAGGGTGGCAGTGAGTGACAGGGGCTTTAAACCATGGGAACTGTCAGAGTTTCCAGGGACCATTTTGTCAGGAAAGTAGAGCAACATGCTGAAGCCTTGGAAGCAACTGGGGCTGAACTTACCTGGGGAGGGGCATAACTTGGAGACAGTTATAGCCTTTAGTGGAGTCTCAAAACAAGAGTTGCTTGGGCCCTAACTGCTTCAGTCTTTATCGTGCAGCTTTTTCAATTCATATTCACCTAGTTTGCCCAAAGTACATCATGGCACAACTTGGAGTAAGGTCTGGTGTCAGCCCTCCCTCTGTCCTGGAAGCTAACACTTCCCTCTGAGTGTGAGCTTTGTCCTGTTTGGAAGGGCTCCTTTGTGGCCTCTACTTACAGCCCCACTGTACACTCACCCTCCCCTCCATTAGGCGTGATTTATATTTTTGACACCCGGTGAAGTAAAGCCAAGATCTGGGATGTTTTTCTCCCAGAAGTCTTCCCCCAACCCTAAAGGAACTCTGAAGACACCAGGGAGCCTCACCCAAATCTGTCCTTCGACATTCTAGTCCCAAATGCAAATGATTATCTTTGGAGGAAGAGTAACACCTACTCACCCACCAGAATAGTGTCCCCAGAAACCTAGTCCTGCTGAAATGATCTTTGAAGTAATTTTTTGATATATATTCTCAAATAGGAGAGTGCAGGCATTTTATTATGTACCTCAGATTGTTCTGGCAAAGGGTTGGCCAACTATGTGACCCAGTTCCTTAACATTTTGAAAGTCTGAAGTCCTACAACGTATCCTGAGTTCATCAAATGCATCTAGCAAAGAGACATATAAAGGCAGGAGACTAAAACTATCTGCTACCCATGTCTGACTGCCAGACTGACTATAAAACACAAACTTCGTATTGAACAGCTTCGTCACATTCACCTACAGATGCTGTTGGCCCAGTTTTCCTCTTTCCCACCCCGCACTGCACACTCTCTTCTCCCTCTCCCTACCATCACACACATGCAGTTTCTAGCCCTGTTTTTAGCTCT
Organism: Hylobates moloch; assembly: GCF_009828535.3. Lineage (NCBI taxonomy): Eukaryota > Metazoa > Chordata > Mammalia > Primates > Hylobatidae > Hylobates > Hylobates moloch. The sequence goes on from NW_026652281.1 coordinate 32,544,819, forward strand.
GCAGTCAGCGCTTGCCTCATAGGTGTGAGAGAATCAATTGAAGTGGAATTGAAGAGCAGCCTTCTAGATGGTAAACACGTAGTTGTTCATTTCACATTGCCTTCCCAGAGTCCTAGGGGGATAAAGTTTTAAAATTACATATTTTTATTTATGAGTTACTTATGTGAATATTCTTGTTTAATGTGATACACGTAGGGAATAAAGAATGCTTGAACACAATCTATTCTCTGAATATTTGCACAACAGGCTGTGCTGTAGAAAGAAGCAAGAAACAGCCAGGTGCAGTGGCTCACGCCTGTAATCTCAGCACTTTGGGAGACCGAGGAGGGCAGATCACGAGGTCAAGAGATCGAGACCATCCTGGCCAACATGGTGAAACCCCTTCTCTACTAAAAATACAAAAATTAGCTGGGTATGGTGCTGCGCACCTGTAGTCCCAGCTACTCAGGAGGCTAAGGCAGGAGAATCACTTGAATCCCGGAGGCGGAGGTTGCAGTGAGTCGAGATGGTGCCACTGCACTCCAGCCTGGTGCCAGAGTGAGACTCTGTCTCAAAAAAAAAAAACAGAAGCAAGAAACAGGATAGTATCCAGGTTGTAGGCCACATTTTCCCGTAAAAAACAATATTTATGTTCACCCACCCATAACTAAATGGAGGGTGAGGAAGAGGATGAGAGGGAAATATTTATTAAAATGTAGCAAAAATACACTTTATAATTTATGAACAGATCCCCTTCTAATGTATTCTCAAACTTAAAAGTTGAAAACCATCTCAAATCATCACTCGTCCATTTTCATTTGCACCTAGTTTTCCACGTCCTACCTCCCAGAGGCCTGTACCATTAACAGGACCGATATTTACACATAGGATGTGTGAAAGACAAGAGTGTTTCTTCAGTAATTTTCACCTGTGAACACCATTTGAAAAGAATCAGTGGACATGTCAGAGTGAGGCAAGATTACAGACTGCGTTTTACCCCACAGCTAGTAAAAAAAAGTAAAAAAGAGTAAACACCATAAATAGACAACAGGAAAGAGAAATCAACTCATTAATAGCAAACAAACGAAGCATAAGTTAATACTACACTTGAAAAATGATCTGACGAGAAAAGAAACAGAACTTCTGCCTTAGCTAAGCTGGATCCTAAAGGTGGTCCCCAACTTGCTGAAACTGTGCTAGGAAAAGAAGGTTTCCACAAAACCATGAGAGTTCTCTTTATATCCCCAAACTTGGGGAGGAGCAGAACTGGAGGTATATAGTCAGCCAAGAAGAAATCATGGAAAATCCCTGAAGAATATAAATGCCTGAGGCTGATGCAGGACTAGCGGAGTCCAGAGGAAGCTCCGGAGGTCACTCTTTTGATGTATCTGAGTGAGGGAAAAAGTAGAGCAAAAAAGCAGAAAAAAAAATACATCTAATTATCTCAAATGATGAATAGGAAGCTATGAAATTTGAAGATAAAAGAGAAAATAAAGACACCCGTGCAAAAAGCCAGTGGAAAAGATTACGTTGAAGCGATAGTGAAAATAGCCTTCCCTCACCCTGCCTGCCTTAACGTTAACACTGGCTGAAACCCACAGGCACTCTGATTCTTTCTCTATGCTAAGTGGAAATGAAAGAATGAAATGGGGAAGTAAAAACCAGGGCTGACTCAGGAAGAATCAGAGGTTTCGGGACTCCACAATTAAAGGAGGACTGATCTGAAGCCTGGGGGATACCCCCTCAGCTACTGGACATGCCCATACCAGTCAAGTGAAAGTTGATACAGGACAGTTGACAAAATCTCAGAGCTAAGAAAGTAAAAACTAAAGCCACTAACAAATGCTACCCTCAACTCTAAGCTTTTATTAAAAAGTAGAATGGAATATTGAGCCATCAAGCTAGCATAGATGGAAAGACAAATTGATCGCACGTTAAAAAGAACCAAGAAGACGTATCAGAGAAAATAGAGGTCTGGGCAGAGCTGTTCATGCTAAACACAAGTAGGATAGGAAGAAATGCCATGACAGTTGTGTAATAATTTTAGAGGAAAATACATAAAAGGTATAGAGTATGCAAAAAACAAAAATTCCACTTGAATGCTTCTTGAGATAGAACTAAAGAAGGAAATTAATTCAGTGAAACGAGCTAAAAGACAACTTGACAAAATATCAAAATTAGATGTAAAACACAGAAATCAAAGAAAGAAAGGATTAAAAACACCATTTCTTATGATGTAAATTAGAAACCGCAAAGAAAAGACTGCACACAATTTTAAATTGAATTGTGGACAGAGCAGAGGGGCTATTCATAGTGAATGCAAAGAATGAGACAAACACAAAGTAGATACTAATAACAAAAACCAACCTAAAGATTACTGTGTCTCCAAGGCAAAGAACCCAACAAATAGACACAAAAATACTTTTAAATACGATAATAAGGAGTCTGACTCCATTTTTGATGTTGGCTGACAGATTTCAAGCCCCACTACTCCCTCTTCCCCTTCTGCCTCACATCTGAGCAAAGTGTTAAGCCCAGCTGTTTCCTTTTCTGGGACCGATGGCAAATTCAAACCACATAAGCCCCTGACTGCATCGGGGAACCCTCATCCTGGCCCGACCCCCAACCACCATAAAGCCCCAGGCCAATTGGTCTTCCCTGCTGTCTTAAGCCATTTTTGGTTTTGCTTGAGAGTCTGCTCTGCTCTCCCCAGAAAACCTCATTATGTAAGTAAGAAATCTTGTTACATACCTCCCTGCTGCATGAATGGCATCATCAGTCTAGACACCTGTATCAGTCTGTTTTCACGCTGCTGATAAAGACATACCCAAGACTGGGCAATTTACAAAAGAAGGAGGTTTAATGGACTCATAGTTCCACGTGTCTGGGGAGGCCTCACAATCATGGCAGAAGGCAAAAGGCATGTATCACATGGCAGCAGACAAGAATGAGCCAAGTGAAAGTGGTTTCCCCTTATAAAAGCATCAGATCTCGTGAGGCTTATTCACTACCACAAGAATAGTGTGGGGGAACCGCCCCCATGATTTAATTATCTCCCACTGAGTCCCTCCCACAACCTGAGGGAATTATGGGAGCTACAATTCAAGGTGAGCCGTGGGTGGGGACACAGCCAAACCATATCAACATCTAACCAAACTTGGTGTACAAAGTCTATTTTGCCTCTGTAGGATGATCAAAACAAATATTTAATAGAAGACGATTTGTCTATAATGTTAGAAAAACTGAATATACAGTCTAATGAAAGAGGAAATTATTTTTTGGAAAAACTGATAGAGTATGATGATTATGGGACAGATTCTGGTAAAATTAGCAAATTCCAAGGGTAAAGAAAAATTTATTCAAGCGACATGGTGAAAAAAAGCGTGTCACTTACAAGAGTAAAATAATCAACAACTCTCAGACTTCTTCATAGCAATGTCTACAAAGCGTCGAGAAAAGTGTATCATGCCCAGCCAACATGCTATTCAATATTAAAGCAAAAGTCAAATCTTACTAAACGTGGTTGCATTCATAGTTTTCATGGGCTCTTTTTATAAAAACTAATAGTTGAGAATAAGCCAACCAAGAGATTAATGGAAATAAAGAACTCAGGAGCAGAGATGCTGTGGCATGTAGTGAACATTAAATCCATATAAAACTAAAATTTAGTTAATTTATGAAATTAAGTAGAAATGTTATAATGTTTGATAATATAGAATCATCATATAGCTTAGAGAACTAATTTTTAAGTCGACAAAATTGGGTGGAATAAAGTTTTAAGAGTACTTATTTCTTTATCTTTCAAAGCAAATGCTATGAATCAAACATTCTCTTAAAGAAATACAACAGTGCCCCATAAATATCTATACCTACTAAGTCCCAACAAAATTTTTAAAAATTAAAATGAAATACGTTATTTAAAGAATAAATTGATTATACATTCTTAAAATGTTTCTATAATCTTTTCTTTTTTTTTTTTTTTGAGTTGGAGACTCGCTCTGTCGCCCACTGCAAACTCCGCCTCCTGGGTTCACACCATTCTCCTGCCTCAGCCTCCTAAGTAGCTGGGACTACAGGCGCCTGCCACCACACGTGGCTAATTTTTTGTATTTTTAGTTGAGACGTGGTATCACTATGTTAGCCAGGATGGTCTCAATCTCCTGACCTCGTGATCTGCCCCCCTCAGCCTCCCGAAGTGCTGGAATTACAGGCATGAGCCACCACGCCAGGCCCCAAATGTTTCCATAATCTCTTTAAAACTTTGCAGAGGTGGCAATCTAGAGAACTCTAGTCCGAATATGGCTCATGGGCTATAGAAATACTGTGCTTGCTTATTTTGTTTAACCTACTCAGTGATGACATAGACAATGTAACCAGGGAGTTTCTTATTTTGAAAACAATAGAAGCAACTTAATTTTTATAGTTTGCTGCATGAGTCACGTAGTCCCTATGCCTAAAGGCATTTAAGTTTGTGACCCCCATCTTAGTGGAATATTTTAGGGACAAACATCTCTTTGTTAAGGAAACAACTCTTTAATATATAGCAATTTCTATAGTTTCTTTTTCTTCTCTTTTCCACATTAATAAAATCATTTCTATGTATCCGTATCACATAGATATATAGCATATAGATTGAGATCTAGATATAAATATGCATAGAGTGATTACTAAAATTAGGTTTGGTTAATGTCCACAATTATTTCAGGCTGGTGAGATTTTCTGTAAGTGTTTACCTTCTCTGTATTACTTAAATTTCCAATGATGAGAATTAATTATTTTTACCATCAGTTACTATTCAAAAGATCATGAAGACCAAGATAATTAGTTATGTGCCCGGGATATTTTATATTAGGTACTAAAATAGTTTACATGCCAAGAAAAATTCTTTGTGGGATCTAACATTAACATCATTCTTATGGTAATTTGTAAATAATATTAATGTATTATTATCAAATTATACTTAAGATTTTTGTGTGTTAAAGGTCTAACGTAAATTATTAATATTATTGCATTTGGGAAAAAGGCAAATATATCTCTTCAGTGTAACTGCCTATTTTTTATTTACACAAGATTTTAAAAGGTTTTTTCTTTACAGTTTGCTTAGATTAGTAAATTAACAAGATGGGTACAGTTACCTTCCTTCAGGATCAGAGTCGGCGTGGCATTGCTAAAGACAAAGTGGTGCTTCTAACAAGCCAAAGAGCTCGAGAGATTCCAATCTGCCCCTTAGAGCCATAGGTAAATACAGATTATTTGAAGGACTCTACCCAGTCTCCTCAATGTTCCAGCATGCCATACCCATTCTCAGTTCTGTGTCTAGTTTTGTAGTCTCTTCTTTGGAATATACTCTCCCCACAGTTCCTACCTCTCCAGAAGGGAATATGTGGAGGTTATTTGGGTTGTTCCAATGCCTTACAAATGTTACTGATACATAGCAGGAATCACAGACTCACACAATGATGAATTATCCACCCAAGGTGCCAATAGCATCTGTGTGGAGAAACCAAACCTTCAAGACTTCAAGACCCAAATCAGTTCGCACTTTCTAAAATGTACACCACCTACTCACCTTCTTCTCTGGACTTTGAGAGGGTTTCTTATATGAAGCAAACATTTTAGCAAGGAATTCTATATGATTGCCTTTCTTCATTAGCCAACTGTTGTAAAGGTATAGATCCATCCTTAGATTTCTTCAGAGACCTCATCATACACAGTATCATATGGGTGCCTGCGATAGATAAAATAAAACTATTTCAAACCCTTTTACAGTGAAGATTTAAGCTCTCAGTTGGACAGCAAATTTAGTTAAATGGTATGTCTAAGGATGCAGAAATCTGTGAACACTATATTCAAGGAGAAATAGTGTTTCACTAAGCACATAACTTTATTTGATTCCTTGATTTATTCTACTTTGAAGTTAGTAAGTTTTACTGAGATCTTGAAAAATGAATTGAAATACTGTATTTTCACAGCTGTCTTTCCAGAATTCAAGACACTTCACAATGCTTTCATGTTTCGACAAACTAATGTTAAAATACTGTGTTCCAAATGTGTCTATAAAATTTTTTTTGATTCCCTCATGACTTTTCCTTATTTTTGTATGACAGAATTTGTTCATCAAGGTCAACTTGGTAAATATATAATTGTGGAACATTTGATTTGAGGTTTAACTTTAGTGTGAAAGCCTATTAACTCAATCATACCTAGTGCCCTAATCTTGATTTCTAATATTCTCCAATAAAAAGAACCTGGACTTCCTGGAGAAATGGCTGATTCTAGGACTGGGGCAGTAAGTACAAAATGAGCCTGTGATATCTTGTAGTGCAGGGAGTGAGGAAGGGCCAAAAATTTAAAATAAAATTTTAAAACTCACAATGATTCAGATATGTTAAAGGACCATAGAACGCAACTGAAAAAAACTCCTAATAGCTTAAAACGAAATAATAAAATGAATACCCACAAGTCCATAGTGATATAAACAAATAATTTAATAAATTATTGCATTCTTTAAATAATTGAATAATTATTGAGTAAATAGAAGGGAGAGAAGACAAAATTTCCTGCATAAAATTACAAATAATTCGTATAAATACCCATCCCTAAAAAGAGGGAAGCATAACTCTCTACTCCTTAATTATAGGCTACACATAGTAGTGACTTCTTTCCAAACAGTGCAGTTTGTAAGGGTGGTAGGGATAGAGTCACTTTACAGTGAAGAATCCTGACAAACACCACCTCAACCAGATGATCAAGGCCAACATTTTCAGTGATGAATCATGTTGGTAGTAAGTACTCTTGGTATGGTATCATGAAAATGGCAATTGGTCTTTGTGTCTTCTTCCAGAAACCCATAACTCTGGTTTCATTATGAGAAAAACATCAGACAAATTCCAGTTTGGGGACATTCTACAAAATACTTGACTAGGACTCCTCAAAACTGTCAAGGTCATCAAAAACAAGAAAAGCCCAAGAACCTGTCACAGTCTAGAAGAGCCTAAAAAGACATGATGACTAAATGTAATGTGGTATTGTCTGTGGGATCCTGGAACATAAAAAGGACATTGGGCAATAACTAAGAAATATGGATAAAGCACGGACTTTGGTTAACAATAATTTCTTATTATTGGTTCCTTCATTGTAACAAATATGCCATACTCATTTGTCGGTAATGTGGGAAATTGGGTGTGGGGTATATGGCCATTTTTAAGTCTTCACAATTTTTCTGTTTCTGAAACAGTTGTAGAAGATAAAGTTTATTTATTTTAAACCTATTAACTATTTTCAACTTTTTGAATTATGAAAGGAGTACTACTGTCAAAATGACACTTATAAAACTTAGAAACATTATCACCGTTACACTTTCCATAGCAGCACAAATAGGTCACAGGCACCATTGTGAGTGCTATGCGGTGCCACCCAAATCCTCCCTTTAGAGGAAGGATGTATTCCCACAGCTACAGTGAAGGGTACTGGCTGACACTGCTGAGCTGTCAGTTCTCCTCAGGAATTGCCTCACCTAAGGTGTACCACTTAGCCCAAGGCCACGTCCATTTCTCAGTGCAGTCTGTATCTGACTGGTAATATTTAACAACCAGATCTCTGAAGAGAGAAAACCAAATGCCCTAATTTGTAGCCTTTAACCTGTTTCTGTAGTGTTTATGTTTCTACTATAGCCCATGTCAAGTACCAAAATGTGATCAATGAATAGCCATTGGGGAAGAGATGCATACAGTCACCTCCCAAGCTGGAATGAGTCAGCTCTAGCATACCACTGTGTGCTTTCGATATCAACTTGGGACTACACTGAAGAGCCATTTCAAATTCATTTCAAATTCACAGCCCCTAGGGGGCCAGCTGAGGCCTTATTGTGACTGCATTGCAGCCCAATCTCTCCCTCTACACAACTCTGCTTCCTTTCTATCCCTACTAAGCATTCAACTCAACAGCACTCAACTTCCTGCATGTGAATCTCATCTCAGATTCTGCTTCCTAGGAATCTAAAGTGCAACAGGGAGTTCTTGCTGGACAAACTAACCAAGAAGATTATTATTCAATGATTGCTAAAAGTACTTGAAGACAATTATGCTGGCGATGATGATGCTGGTGGTGGTGATCATAGGACAACAAAGGAAAGGAAAAGTTTTTGTCTGACAAACTCTGGAATTCTATTCGAGAGTCAGTATATGAAACTGACAAGGAGTCAGTATATGAAAAAGTAAAAATGATAACCAAGATGAGATGGTTGAGATGGGGCCTGACTGTGTTGCCCAGGCCGGTCTCAAACTCCTAGGCTCAGGGAGTCTGCCTGCCTAAGCCTCCCTAGTAGCTGGGATTACAGGCATGCACCTCCATGCCTGTTAATAATCAAATATTTTAATGTAAATAATTTATGCTACTATTTAGGATACCCAGAGGACCTTTTGTAACCACCCCTATTTTACTTTACTTGCATATGCCCTTAACATGTAATCCATGTTGGCTCTTACCATTATCCAGCATGCATTTATTGAATATCTACCTTGTGCCAAGCTCTGTGCTAGGGATCTTGCGCTTAAAAAACACAATCCCTTCTCCTAAGCTTCTAAGGAACTTACACATCAGTATGAGGCCACAAAACAACAGTGAAGTGAAAAAGTGTCATGATTCATCCGAGTACAGGGTGCTGTGGATGCTCTGAATACATAATGATAGCCATCATTTATCAAGTTATGTTTGCTGGGTACCCAGGATTGTTTCTGATGCTTTACAAGCATTATCTCATTAAATCTCACAGCAATCTCCTTTTAGATTCTTGCATATACCATCACAGTAAGTGATTACACCCTTACCTCTTTCATATTTGGCTTGTTGTTTTAACTAGTCTGACATCTGACAGTTCAGCTCTCTCCCCCAGCTCAGCAAAGTCTCTGATGGTTGGTCCTTGGTTCATGATGTGTGGCTACCCAGCTCATAAAACTGGCCTGGTGCCTTTTCTTCCCGAGGCCAACCTTTCCTGCATTTTCTTAGATCTAGTGGCCCCCCTCCCTTTTTTTTTGCTTAAATTAGCCAGAGCTGCTTGCAGTTGAAAGATCCCAGCTGACATAAACAATAAGTGTATGATCATTTGATCATTACAAGCCAACAAAGATATAGAAAAGAGAGAGATGATAATGTTTGATACAGTGCTGTTCCTAAAGAACCCAGGGAAAAGGGATCCATCCCAATTGACTGTCCTTTAACAGGAGAGAAACTTGTTTCACTGAAACTACAAGAGTGGAGGCAAAAAAGAGGTATGGATGAGATTCTTACTAGGATTGGGGGCAGGAGAAAGAATCAGAATGTCAAAGTTATGAATTGGATGGTCTCTATCATTTTCAAGAAAACGGCAACATTGAGGAGATGATAAAGAAGTCGGGAGTTAAAGAGGCCAAACATTTAAACAGCTGCTTTGGAGAGTGGCCGAGGAATTGACTGGACTGAAGGAGGAATTGTTATGGTAATATGGAATGGCATCAGTCTGTATAACTGGGTACCTTCACCACAGACAGCTTGAGAAAGAGACATAGCAGGCGTCAGGCCTTTTATGTAAAACATTTTCTAAACTTTATTTATTGTGCTAAATGTATCCTTTTTTAAAGTTATAATGTTATAACAGTTATAATGTTAAAGTTTTTTAAAGTATAAATTTGAAAAATCAAATTGAAAAGTTTAAATAGTGCCAGACATGCTGGCTCACACCTGTAATCCCAGGGCTTTGGGAGACTGAGGCAGGAGGATCACTTGAGGCCAGGCATTAGAGACCAGCCTGGGCAACATAGCGCTCGAGCCCTGATCTTAAAAAGTTAAATAAAATTAAAAGTTAACCAGGGATGGTGGCTCTCACCTTTAGTCCCAGCTACTGAGCAGGCTAAAGCGGGAGGATCATTTGAGCCCAGGAATTTGAGGTTACAGTGAGCTATGATTGTGCACTCCAGTCTGGGCAACAAAGTGAGACCCTGACTTTTTAAAAAAACCAACAAAAACTTGAGAAAATCATCTTTTATTACAAAGAAAAGATAAAAATCTCAAGGTACCCAGCCTTAAATAATCTTTTTGAAAAAATTCCAAGTCTATTTGAAAAATAGTGGTCTTGATTTTGTTCCGTGTAAAACCTAAAGTACATACAAATGACCAGCAGAGGGAGCCAAAACCATGCATGTGTTTCTTTTGTAGCTCGCTTTTAGGAAAATGGATGATTAAAAATTACAAAATGCAAATAACCCTCATCATTCAAGAATACATGCAAAAATCATAGAAATCACATATTTAGTGCTACTCTATGCCAAGTACTGTATGGAAAATTCAAAGCTAGAACGGGATTCTAAATGTGAAGCAACTGAAAAAGCGTTCCTTCCTCTCAATCTCTAGGACTTTTTTAGGTTTTTGTTTTTGTTTTTTTCTTTCTCTAGGACTTTTTGTAGTAACTCTTGAAAAGCAAAGTAATTTCTGTTCTATTGAAGTGGGAACATTTTATGAGTTGCATGGACACTTTTCAGTTCCTATTGCTGAGAACACAATTGTTAGCAGCGTGTCGAAAAGAAACGGGAGGGCCTTAGCTTACACCTCTTAAATCAGGCTCTAGGTATCTCTCAGAAAGCAGAAGGAATAGATTTTTTGTGGAAATTTATTGAAAAGCAATTTGCTGCAACTACACTATACATGTCTCTCCATTTTCTGGACAATAAATGCATTAGTTAGGGCGTTTTGTTTATAAATAAGAGAATCCAACTCTGACCAACTCTGGCTAACTAAGGGGGGAAAATAATTTACTGAAAGAATGCTGGTTAGTACTGTCCTTTCAATAATTTATAAATAAAATTTGGGGAAAATGGTTGATATTTAAAAATGACAATGTATATATTTTGTACAACTTTATGTTCACAAATTTGAAAATTTATATAAAATAGATAACTTATAGAAACATATATATGTAATATGTAATACATAAGAAAAATATAAGAAAACGTTTTAAAAACGAATGTATTATTGAAAACCTTCCTATTAAAAAAAAGAGAGAGAGAGAAATAAAACAACAACAAAAAATCCCTTCAGGTCCAACTGGCCTCACTGGCAAGTTCCAATAAACATGTGAGGATGAATAGTTTCACCTGAAACAAAGACTTGTAGAGAAAAGAAAATGGTGACCATCTCCTTTTATGTGGCAAGCATCACCTTGACATTAAAGCCCAACAAGGACTTTAATTTGCAGAAAAATGGAGTAGACATGCTTTTTTTCTATTCTTCTCACTACATACAGTTACAAACCCTGGACATTATGAATAAAACAAATATAAGATGACTCTGAAAGGCAGAGAGGAGGCAGACCGGCTAGGGACCTGGGAAATGAGGAAGGACAGAGCAGTAAGTACCCTGGGTTTCTTTTTACTTTCTTTTACTTCATACATTCTTGGGTGTATGAACACTGGGTAATGGAGATGTCAGCAATCCAGAAATGCCAATGGGCACAGATGGAAAAAGCTCCCAAAACCTTGGTCTCTGTAGCCAAAGAACAAAGAAACAGGCAGCCCAGAAAGACAGAAAGGTTTTAAACAATAACCCCTCTACTCCACCAACCATCACAGAAGAAAACTGTGCCCTCACTCCCACCAGCAAAAGCTGAATAGGGAACCTGGACTTCCACGTTGGCCAGGCTGTAATGAGGTGCCCCAGCAACGGAACACATACTCACCAACACACATCATAACTCAACCTCTGAAAGCTGAAAAGCAAATTTTTTAAAGCAACCAGAGAGAAACAATGCATTACTTCTGGGAAAAAAACAATTCAAAGGACAGGTTTCTCTTCAGAAACACTGGAAGCTAGAAGAAAGTAGCAAAAAATGTTTTAAATGAGATCCCTAAGATCAAGAAAAAGGTAAGGCTGTTTGCTCTCACTACTGCTGTGAGAGTAATGGGAGGTCTCGCCAGAGTAATAATGAAAGAAAATGCATACACATTAGAAAGGAAGAAATAAAACTGTCCCTATTTGCAGATGACAAATTCCATCTACATAGAAAATTCCAAAACAATTTATGAAGATTTTTTTTTAAATCTACGAACAGCCTTCTAAAACTAATAAGGGACTTCAACAAAGAATCAAGGTAATAGAAATGTCAGTTCTTCTCAAATTGATACGCAGATTTAACACATTCCTATTAAAATGCTAGCAAGATTTTTTTGTGGGTATAGACAAGATTAATCTAAAATGTATATGGAAAAGTAAATCAACTGTAGTAGTTAAAATGATGTTTAAAAGAAAAACAAAATGGGGGGAATTATTTGGTTTCAACTGCCTGGGTCCACATATACACAGATTTTCTTCTGCCTCAGCCGTCCCTGAGACAGCAAAACCAACCCATTCTCTTCATCCTCCTTCTCAGCCTACTCAATGTGAAGAAGAGAAGGATGAAGATCTTTATGATGATCCACTTCCATTTAATGAATAGTAAATCTATTTCCCCTTCATGATGATTTTCTTAACATTTTCTTTTCTTTAGCTTACTTTATTGTAAGAATGCAGTGTGTAAATATATAACATACAAAATATGCATTGGTACCCCTCACCTGTATACTGTTCAAGAGACAACTGTGTTATATATCTGCCATCACAAAGACTATGTGGTATTGTCAGATGAATAGATGCATAGATCAATGTAACAGCCTAGAGAACCCAGAAATAGCCCAGCACAAGTATGGCCAACAGACTTTTTACAACAGTGCAAAAGCAATTCAGTGGAGGAAGGATAGTCTTTTCAACAAATGGTGCCGAAAAACAGTTGGATATCCATAGGCAAAAAGGAACCTCGACCTAAACCTCACATCTCACATGTCATACAAAAATTAACTCAAAATGGATCACATAAAACATTTAGAAGATAATATAGGAGAAAATCTTTGGTAAAAACTGGTTGGATAAGAGTTCTTAGACATAAAACCAAAAGCACAATCTGTAAAAGACAAAAATTTATAAATTAAACTTCACTAGAATTAAAACTATTGCTCTGTGAAAGACCTTATTGGGAGGATGAAAACAAGCTGTAGAGAGAAAAATATTTGCAAACACGTATCTGACAAAGAACTTATAGCTAGAATGTATAAAAAATTCTCAGAACACAGTATTAAAAAATCAGATAATCTGGTTAGAAAATGGGCAAAAGATATGAAGAAACATTTCATTAGGATTACATACAGATAGCAAATAAACACATGAAAATATCAGCCATTAGGGAAATGCAAATTAAGAACACAAGGAGATATCGTGACTTACCCATCTAAATGGTTAAAATAAAAAATAGTAACACTACTAACTGCTGGTGAGGATTAGACAAAGTGGATCCCTCATACATTGCTGGTGGGAATGCAAAAGGGTACAGACACTCTGGAAAACATTGTGGCAGTTTCCCACAAAACTAAACATATAACATATGAACCAGCAATTGCACACAGGAACGTTCCTCAACCCTGGTCCCTTTCCAGTGTTCCCTGTTCCAATATTCAGTGATTGGCCATACCATCTGTTTGTCGATGGAAACCAAGAAAGTGGGAGACTCCTGTGGCTTCCGTCTTCCTCACCCCACGTATCTCTTCCATCACAAAGTCCTTTTGTTTGTTTTCCTCACTGCAGCCAGTGTGGTCTTTTAAAAATGCAGGTATGATTGTGTCATCCACTGCCACCCCCCTGGCTTCAAGCACTTCAATGGTTTCCTGTTGTTTTTTGGACATCTAACAAATTTCTTTTCCTTTCTTTTTTTTTTTTAATACCAGTTGTCACTCTGTTGCCCAGGCTGGGGTACAGTGGCACAAACATGACACACTGCAGCCTTGACCTCCTGGGCTCAAGCGATCTTCCCAACTCAGCCTCCTGAGTACCTGGGACTACAGGCACTTACCACCAGGCCCAGTCATTTTTTTAGTTTTATTTTTAGTAGAGACAAGGTCTTGCTGTGTTGCCCCAAATCGTCTCAAAATTCTGGGCTCAAGTGATCCTCCCACCTCGGCATCCCAAAGTGCTGGGATTACAGGTGAGAGCCACCACGCTTGGCTTCAACTTCCTTAATGTGCCTAAAAGGCCTCCCCTGATATGAATACTCTCTGCTCTGCAGAGGCTTCTCATGCTTTCCCCTCCACCCATCCAGGCTTCTTTTACTGTCTGGAACATGCTCTACCCTTCAACATGCTCTTTACTCTGCCAAAAACATTCTCCCCCACCTGCCAAAAATATTCTCCCCCACCTGCCAAAAACATTCTCCCCCACCCGCATCTTCTTCTCTGCGATTTTTTTCTCTTTTCAAGCCCCAGAACCGTGATCACTCCTTTAGGGAAGACTTCTGTGACCACCCAGACTATGTAAAGATGTCCTTAATAACTCCTCTCACCCATTACTCTTTTCACACTCATTTCTGTCATGACATTATTATTCCATCTCTCTCTCCCCCCATGACTATTCTGTAAAGTCCATAAGAGCAGAGACCATGTTTGAGCATGGTCTCTTACCCATTGTATCCTTAGCACCTAGTAAAGTGTCTAGGATATAAGAGGTGCTTGGTAAATGAATGAATAAATGAATAATGGGTCACTAAGTAGTGTATCTATTAAGTGCACTATGCTATTGAATGCACTATTGAAGGAAAAACAATTAAACTCAGTCACTGATCGCGCTGAATTTATTGTATCTGACATAAGCTTTGGCCAACTTAAAAAGAATATACAAACAACCATACAATACTGAGGAAAAAATAACCTTTTAGAACTGCACATTATAAATACAGAAGAAACATTTTTCAAACTGCATATGCATCTTAAGTAATACATTGTTTATTAGACATAAATAGTAATGAGAGTCATTTCCCTTCCACAGAGTAAAGAAAAATACAGAATTTTAGGAATCTATGAACTTTAAAAAGAATATTCTAAGTCCAGGATTAAAATATAGGTTCTGAAAAGGAAAAAGTAGTACAAAAACTGTGTATGTTAAATCATACATATGGACTATTGTCCTAAGTAACCTCAAACTATCTTCTGCTGTTGCAGACATCAGAGAGAATGAAGGAAAAAAGAAAAAGTAGACAGAAGAGAGAGGACACATAGGGATTTTTAAAAGGTATTTTATACAATAATATGAACCAACCTAAAGCACACGATGTCTAACACATAGTAAATGTCAATAAATGCTGGAAAAAAATCCGCACATCAAATGGCAACTTTCTGCAGGACCATTTTGCTGTACAACTCTAGGGGGCATAATTGGCATTGTACAGCTGTCCACGTAAAAGTCACCTTCTGGACTTAAGTAATAAATGTCCCTGTATGGCCAAACATTGAAGCCTTGTATGTGTAAATGTTTAAAAATGTCCAAAGCATTCATTACATAACTACCATCTATGACATCCACAGACTATCCAAAATGGCATTGTTCACTTTTATAAAAATAGAGGTTAAATGATTTTTCTGTAAGTTAGCATCCCATGTCTATACCGGCAATGGATCCAAGATGTAGTGTCTTGGATAGGAGTAGCTGGAAGGGGAGGTACAGAAGGATTATCTAAGACAGAGTACAGATATGCTTTAACTCTTACAAATTACACTCAAAGTTGTCACACAAATTGACGTGATATGGCATTCTAGACCAAAATCCTTGCATAAATGGGCGCAGGATAATTTGTCTAAATCCTTCAGTATGTACTGGTTTAATTTAAATACCCTTTTGTAAAATAGCTTTCCTTCCATTTTATACATATTCATGAAGACATGCTATCAGCATTGAAAGATAGCCAAGCAGAAAAAAGTCCTATCACACTGACAAGACAATTTCCTTGGGTAATGTAATCAGATAGTACAGCTGCATTCCTTGTTAATCTGAATTTAGTTCAAATAGCTAAAGAGCTTTATTCACTTTGTAATAAAAATTAGACACTTGCAAAATAAGTTTCGGACAACTCACATAAATTTATTTTCGTAATAATTATTTATTGCAAGAGACTTTTTAAAAATACATTGAAATGGCATTACATCAAGATGAAATAACCTGATTTCTAAAAGTTTACTTCATCAAATGCTTTACTAGGCTTCCATAATAGCAGTATTAGGTGTCTGCTTACTTAATTATGCAGTTTTTTACTTAATTTTTTGTCTTACTTGGAAAATTTACCAATATAATTTTTCAACACACTTTTTAAGCCAGATCATTTTAAACCAGATTCCTTAAGACTGAGTGACAAGAGGAGACAGAAAGGAAGGAGGCTTTAATGCTAATTTGCCTAGGATTATTTTTTAGCATGAAAGTTGGACAACTGATGATATAGGGCAGTGTTTCTCAGATGTATCAGATCATGAGACTTAACTGCGATGCTTGTTTAAAATTATGGAATCCCAGGTCTCATTCCTATAGGTTCTGATTCCTGAGGTTTGGGATGGGTCTTAGGAATGTTTATTATATTAAAAGCACTTAATGAGCGCAGTGTAGGAAATATGTGGCATCACTGAAAGAACTCTGACCTAGTCTTAGTGTTCAAAACACCAGGGCTGCTAGTTCTTCTGTGTGTCCTTACCTGAGTCATTTAATCTTACTGGGTCTAAATCTCCTCAGTTGCAAAGGTACAAAAACAACAAAAAACAAAAAGAGTTTGGCCTTAGTCCATAAACCCCATGAAGACAGGAGCCCGGCAGATTTTGTTCACTGCCTGATCCCCTGCACCTAGCCTGCTGCCTGTCACAGAGCAGCCTCTCTGTTAGTATTTGTCGACTGATTCACTATACGGATGAGCTGCAAGGCTCTTTTTGGCTCTAAGATTGTATGATTCTAAAATGAAGAAGTAATAAATGCATTTGGTCTGCCAATTACAAAATAATAATTATTCTCAAAAATAAAACAAGATATAAATTGAAAAAGGCCCTGCTTGTTTTTACTGGTTTCCAGGCGGCACATTCCTGGTGAGCATTTCAAAGAATGTGATTTGGGTAATTTGATTTTACGTCTTCCTTACTGGGCTGTGATGGTTAAAGGAAATGCAATTCATTACCATGTTAACACAATGTTTAGTTCACGGTGTATGCTCAACAAAAGTAAGTGAAATCTGGAAACCCCAGTAAATTCTATGGAGAATGATGCAGAAGAATGTAAGTTCTCTTGCTCCATGGACAGGTGTACTGTAGTCACACCATTACTTTTAGGATTTTCTTATTTTAATCCTAAAACATACATCAAGCACCAAATCCAGAATTGTCAGAAACGTTCCCTGGCACAAGTAGATTGTGCAGAAGTGATTGTTAAAAACTGATTATGAAGGAAAAATAAATCCTGAAAACTCTATTTATAAAAGGCCGGTCATGGTTGCTCACATCTCTAATCCCAGCACTTTGGGAGGTGAGGCAGGCTGATCACTTGAGGTCAGGAGTTTGAGACCAGCCTGGCCAAAATGGTGAAACTCCACCTCTAATAAAAATACAAAAATTAACCGGGCGTGGTGGTGCAAGCCTGTAATCCCAGCCACTTGAGAGGCTGAGGCACGAGAATGGCTTGAGCCACACAGGCGGGGGTTGTGGTGAACCGATATCGTGCTACTGCACTGCAGCCTGGGTGACAGAGGGAAACTCCGTCTAAAAAAAAAGAAAAAGAAACAACAACAAAAAAACCCTCTATTTATACTATTTCAAATTTATTTTAAAAATTAAATGCTCTTACTTACTTTTAAATTTTTATTACATTACTTTATTTAAATACTTCCAGCTTTGTGCAGTAGCAGTATCATAGTCAATGAGGTTTAAATACTTTCTTACATTATGTATCCAAAATAATTTAGAGAAGTGGTTCTCAAAGTGTGGTCCCCACATCAGCAGCATCAACATCACCCGGGAACGTGGAACAAATGGTTGAGCCCTGTCCCAGATTCTGAGTGTGGGGCCACAAAAATCTATGTTTTGACAAGTCCTCCAGGCAATTCTCATGAATGAGAACCACTGACTTTGGGTTAAAAAAAAGAGTGTCATAAAAAAATGAATTCAAAGAAAGCTGAATTCAATTTTTTATAGCTCTGATAATGTATCACAATTGAAAAGACCACATCATTTATCTAGTCAATTGCTTATCAACACACTCAATTAGCAAACATGCAGAAAATCATTTTTGTATAACTTGTTTCCTCTCTATAAAAAAAAATCCTGAAATACTGCTTCTGGAAATCAAAAATATGCAAACTCCTGGCTTTTAGGATATTAAATTCCTAACTTCTCAATTTTACAAGTGCAATACAAATTTTAATGATTAAAAATACTACCAAGTATTATTAAATTTCATTTCAATGTTATTAAAACATGAACAATAAAAAAATGAGGCTACGAGTATACAGTGCAAAGTCACAGTTTTTTTTTAATCCAAATGGCAATTCTGATTTACAGCTAGTGATGTATAAGATTCTAAGGATAACTAGATATTATAAATTTAAGATTCTATGTTCTATGTAAGAAAAGCTCTCAGCTACAGAGTCTTGAAAATCTTAAAGCTACATTTTCTCAGATATCAGCAAAGAGGGAAGAGAGTTTTAATTTGAAGGCAGAGTAGAGATGAGAGTGCTGACGAAAAATGCTGATCCCTCCATTGTTACATTCTTTGGTTGCATGTTAAGGAACTTGAAAATTGTTGACACAGTTAAGAAGGTTACAGAATTATTGCCGATTCTACATTGTTCTGCAGCTTGACAGAACATGAGTCTTCAGTATGTTTTTTCAATATTTCCCCCAAGCCCTAAAATTCACCCAAGAGAAACAAGTCGACTTAAATGTGTAAGAAGAAGAAACAAATCAGGCCATATGCAAGAGCACCTAGTCAGGAACATTAAATGGCAACGTGCTGATGACCTCTCCAGACTCAGTGACGATGGCATCGTAAACCCACCGTCGGTTGCAGCGACACTCAGGCCCACATTTGTTAGAGTTACACTTGGGGCATGGATAGAAGCAGCCCAGGCAGTTCTTCTCTAGACAATCACACAGGTCAGCGTCATTACAGATGAGCCTGCCACTTTTATCGTACTTCCTTATTACTCTACAAAGGAAAACCATGACATTAACATGACAGTGCAATCATCCTCAACATTGAGAATAAATTAGTGTACAATCAACATCATACACATGACCATTTTACCCTGAGCCAGAACTCCAGAGATTACCAGAAACGCTCCAGAATATTGCATGGCAGTGACGTCATGGGAAATTCAGTCAATATGAGATCAAACAACTTCCAGTGCAGCCAGGCTTGTCATCTAGAGTAACACTTCATTTTTCCACCATTGCTGGGAAATGCAGCAATCTACCTAAGAAAATTATGAGGAATAGCTAACTAAAGCTTCCTCCTACAAATGCCCTGAAGTTTTCTTTAAAATATTATCATTCTTGATGGCTTTTTCCCTAACAAATTTTTTTTTCTTAAAAGCACTATGCCAAATGCAACTACCACATTTTTGTTACCTAAAATTAGAACTGTCAGTTATTACACCATAATCATTTGAAGGAAGAAAAGCACCTTTGCTAACAGTCTCCAAGTGCCATTTCTTCTGTTCCTTTCCAATTCTGCTTTTTACCCAGTGTGGAGGGAGAAAGGAGGTGACCAAGAATGGAGGATCATACATTGTAAGCTCTGAGTGAAGGTGAGATGCTCTGTCCCAGAGGATAGCTCAGAGTCCAGACTGTCTCTGTCAGCCTCTACAACATGGCCAGGGACAAAGGACTTTCACAGGAATCCTACCACCTTCTCAAACCCAACCATTTTGAAACAAATCCTTCAAAACTGAGTTGCTTCGCCGGGCGCGGTGGCTCACGCTTGCAATCCCAGCACTTTGGGAGGCCGAGGCGGGCGGATCACGAGGTCAGGAGATCGAGACCACGGTGAAACCCCGTCTCTACTAAAAATACAAAAAATTAGCCGGGCGTGGTGGCGGGCGCCTGTAGTCCCAGCTACTCAGAGAGGCTGAGGCAGGAGAATGGCGTGAACCCGGGAGGTGGAGCTTGCAGTGAGCCGAAATTGTGCCACTGCACTCCAGCCTGGGCGACAGAGCGAGACTCTGTCTCAAAAAAAAAACAAAAAAAAACAAACCAAAAAAAAAACTGAGTTGCTTCAAAACCTGAGAATAACAAAAAATACCTCTGTACAACTTATAGCCGTTGTTACCACTGAAGTCCAAAAGGCTGGTGGTCCTAAGCTAGTATGGCAAAATTACGTATAATACTCCTGCACCCTTTGTCCCTAAGCAGGCACAATATCTCCTCTCCTTCTGTTCAGATAAGTAATATCGTTCCATACTGTTCCTTTTCCTAAGAATGCAGGGAAGGGAAAGGATTAGTCATTATGTGTACTTGCTGCCTGATGATCACGCTTTAGCAAGAATGCCTTCTAATGAAAATTCACATTTGAAGTGCTTTATTTGTAGAATGAAACTCTTCCTAAGCAGCCCCAGGAAATTTAGCAGAAAAGGATATTTTAAATCTATTATAAGAATGATGGAGTAGATGGTCCCGAAATCAACCTATAGCACAGGTCAGATTCTGTCCTCCCTTTGCCTTAACTCAAATATTCTCCTGTGTTGGTAAGGTTTTATGGTTTCCTGCCCATTTGATGCTTTTTTTTTTTGTTTTTGGTAAAATCCTGACTTATACACATCAAGGCATGAAAAATATATACACTATACGCATAGATAAAGAAGAATAAAACAAACTTCTGCGTGCCCACTGTCCAGCTTAACAAGAGTGTTAAAGCTGTGAAGTCCTCTTCAATCCCCACCCATTGCATACCTCTACCCTCCCCTCAAAAAGGAACTGTACCTTGATGTTATAAAAGTCACTTCCAAAGGCCTTTTCTGCATCAATGGAGATAATCATGTGGTTTTTGTCTTTGGTTCTGTTTATATGCTGGATTACGTTTATTGATTTGCATATGTTGAACCAGCCTTGCATCCCAGGGATGAAGCCCACTTGATCATGGTGGATAAACTTTTTGATATGCTGCAGGATTCGGTTTGCCAGTATTTTATTGAGGATTTTTGCATCAATGTTCATCAGGGATATTGGTCTAAAATTCTCTTTTTTGGTTGTGTCTCTGCCAGGCTTTGATATCAGGATGATACTGCCCTCATAAAATGAGTCAGGGAGGATTCCCTATTTAACAAATGGTGCTGGGAAAACTGGCTAGCCATATGTAGAAAGCTGAAACTGGATCCCTTCCTTACACCTTATACAAAAATTAATTCAAGATGGATTAAAGACTTAAATGTTAGACCTAAAACCATAAAAACCCTAGAAGAAAACCTAGGCAATACCATTCAGGACATAGGCATGGGCAAGAACTTCATGTCTAAAACACCAAAAGCAATGGCAACAAAAGCCAAAATTGACAAATGGGATCTAATTAAACTAAAGAGCTTCTGCACAGCAAAAGAAACTACCATCAGAGTGAACAGGCAACCTACACAATGGGAGAAAATTTTTGCAATCTGCTCATCTGACAAAGGGCTAATATCCAGAATCTACAAAGAACTCAAACAAATTTACGAGAAAAAAACAAACAACCCCATCAAAAAGTGGGCAAAGGATAGGAACTGACACTTCTCAAAAGAAGACATTTATGCAGCCAACAGACACATGAAAAAATGCTCATTATCACTGGCCATCAGAGAAATGCAAATCAAAACCGCAATGAGATATCATCTCACACCAGTTAGAATGGCGATCATTAAAAAGCCAGGAAACAACAGCTGCTGGGGAGGATGTGGAGAAACAGGAACACTTTTACACTGTTGGTGGGAGTGTAAACTAGTTCAACCATTGTGGAAGACAGTGTAGTGATTCCTCCGGGATCGAGAACTAGAAATACCATTTGACCCAGCCATCTCATTACTGGCTATATACCCAAAGGAATATAAATTGACACACATATTTTTTGTGGATATACAATAGAAGAAGATTGAACCAACTAATGTTCAACAATGATATGTTAAGAAAATGTTGACATATACACCATGAATATATGCAGCCGTCCTTTGTAGGGACATGGATCAAGCTAGAAACCATCATTCTCAGCAAACTATCGCAAGGACAAAAAACCAAACACCACATATTCTCACTCATAGATGGGAAATGAACAATGAGAACACTTGGACACAGGAAGGGGAACATCACACACCGGGGCCTGTTGTGGAGCTGGGGGAGTGGGGAGGGATAGCATTAGGAGATATACCTAATGTAAATGACGAGTTAATGGGTGCAGAACACCAACATGGCACTTGTATACATATGCAGCAAACCTGCACGTTGTGCACATGTATCCTAGAACTTAAAGTATAATAAAAAAATTATATATATATATATATATAAAGTCACTTCCTTGTTTTGCTCTTAGTTATGACACATATGTAGGTATCCCTAAACATATTGTGATTTTCCTTTTGTAATTTGCTTTGTTAGTCTGATCATGAGTTGAGATTCTTCCATGATGGTACATGTAGCTGTTCAAATATTTTCACTTCTATATGTATTCCACTGTATAAATATACCAAAAGTTATTGGTCTTTTCCATTGTTGATGGACATTTGGATTATTAACAGTTTATTTCCTTTGCTATTTCAGTGATGCCATGAAACTTCTTAAACATATCTCCCTATACATGTATTAGACTTTTTCCAAGATATTAATATATACTCAGGAGTGAAGATGTTAGGTCATAAGGCACATAGGTAACACCGAGCTGTTTTTAAATAGTGGTTGTACCTTTTTACACTTAATTCATATCTCATAGCTTCATCAGCTCTGATGTCAACAGACTAAATTTTGAATCCCTGGGGAGTATGGCACTTCTCTGTATGTGCTGATGAGGTTCGGTATTCTGAATGTTTATTTGTTGTTTCCTTTACGAAATGTCTGTTTATCATTTTATTAATTTTTCTATTAGGATATTTATACTTTTCTTATTGACTTGTAAGATTCTTCATATATTTTGGATGCTGATTTTTTAAATTATTAATAACTTCTACTTTATGGTGTGTCTTTCACTGTTTTTATGGAGTTTTTAATGGGCATATTAATTTTAATATAGTCAAATTTATCATTTTCCTTTATAGTTTGCTTACTTTATTTATTTTATTTTATTTATTTGTTTTTCTTTTTTTTTTGAGATGGAGTCTTGCTCTGTCGCCCAGGCTGGAGTGCAGTGGCATGGTTTCGACTCACTGCAAGCTCTGCCTCCTGGGTTCAAGCGATTCACCTGCCTCAGCCTCCCAAGTAGCTGGGACTAGAGGCGTGTGCCACCATGCCCAGCTAATTTTTTGTATTTTTAGTAGAGACGGGGTTTCACCGTGTTAGCCAGGATGGTCTCGATCTCCTGACCTAGTGATCCACCCACTTTGGCCTCCCAAAGTGCTGGAATTACAGGTGTGAGCCACCGCGCCCAGCCAGTTTACTTAGTTTATACTTACGATGCACTAACAATCATTGTGCTTGATGATAGTCCTGTGCCCTTTTAATATCCTGAGTTCATTTCCATGGTTATATTATTTATCCTTCTAATGATACATTTTTGTTACTTTTAAATCATCTTTCCTACTAAAGCCATTACTCTATTACAGGGCTATTGAAGCCTTTTAAAAAAATTGATTCCTAATTCGAGATTATAGAATATTTTTCTGTTTCTTAAGTTTGCTAACGTCCAGACACATGGGTACTATTATATTTTAGAAGAGATATTTTAAAATAATAAATAATAAAAAGAGGGAATCTTTAATTGCTTTGTCAAGAAGAATTCATGCATTTCATAATCCCATAGA
This sequence comes from Hylobates moloch, assembly GCF_009828535.3. NCBI lineage: Eukaryota > Metazoa > Chordata > Mammalia > Primates > Hylobatidae > Hylobates > Hylobates moloch. The sequence continues at coordinate 32,568,619 of NW_026652281.1, forward strand.
TCAAATATAATACGTCAGAATCTTACTTGTATTTTGTAGAAAAATATTCATTCATCTTTGACATCCGGGCTTTCTTTTTCTGCTGCCTTGTTTCAGGATTAAAGTCTGCTACCTGTGGTCCAGGGTTTTGAAATGCCAAGCATTTTAACTGCCGCTCTATTTGTTGCTATTAAACAAATAAAATGTATTAGTAGTAAGAACCAGATAGTTTTATCTGTTTTACATTTCCCCAAAATGAACTTTCAGTAACTTTCACCACAATGGCATGAAAGTATATATGTTTTACACAAAGAAATAAATGGTTTAATCCAATAAAGTTTCAAAAGATGGTGTAAATTTTTTCAAGTGGGGCCATTCTTTCTGAATAAAGAAATAGTATAACACTCATAAAATAAAAATGTAAAAAACAATCAAGGGGAATAGAAGAATTCCTTTTAAAACTGCAAAACGCCACTCAGCTTTCCAGATTTGATGGGGATGCACATCAGAATTAGCATTTGATGTGGGTAAGGACAAAGGAGTAGAGGCCCTTCCTCGGCTGTTAGCTAAAGAAGCCCATGTAGTGTCTCAAACCGCAGTGAGAACCCAAAGTAGATCCAGCACTCCCCTTCAGTGCCCTGGGATGCATTTCGGAGCTACTCCCTACCCGGGACTGGCCTCTACAGGGGGCTCCAATTCAGAACTCAGCCACCTGAAGGATTGACTTTCAGTCAAAGCCAGATTGGAACAAGAGAAATATTGCTAGGATAACTTTCTAGGGCATAGGGGGACATTTTCAAAAGTCTCTGTAGGTTTTATTTTCCTTTCTTTTTTAATTTGTTTTGAGATAGGGTCTCGCTCTGTCACCCAGGCTGGAGTGCTACGGCATTATCATGGTTCACTGCAGCCCAATCCCCAGGGCTCAAGTGATCCTCCCACCTCAGCCTCCCATGTAGGTGGGACTACAGGCACGCACCACCATGCTCGGCTAATTGTTGTGTACATATACAGCAGAGATGGGGTTTCACCATGTTGCCCAGGCTGGCCTTGAATTCCTGGGCTCAAGAGATCCACCATCTGCCTTGGGCTCCCAAAGTGCTGGGATTACAAGTGTCAGCCACTGTAATTAGAAATTAGATGGGGCCTGAGCTGAAAGACACTTAGAAATTAAATGGGGCCTGAGCTGGAAGACAATAAAATGCTTCAATCGAATATTGTACTGATAACTTATTGTGAACATGTAGCACATGTCATGAGGGAAGAAAATGCTCTTTTGAAGGAATGTAGAAGAAAATAATCTAGAAGCACAAAACATATAGGCTGACATATACATGAAATACTCCACCTGGAAACAAAAGGGAACCTTTCAATGTAGGAATTTCAATGTAACAAATTAGTAACAGAATATCATGGGCTTTTCTGCAGTGTATTTAGTTTAATAAGAGTCTAGTAAGTCTAAAATAATTTAATGTTTCTTTTAAATTTCATCTTGGTGTATATGGGTTTGTTTCATAAACTTAACCTTAAACTGTTCTGCATTAGGTATGGTTATGACATATATATACAACTTAGTACCATCGATTACTATTCTAAGTAGCACAGCAAGAGGTTAACAACAGAGACCCAGGGTCACCTGCCTGTGCTCAAGCCTTGGCTCTGCCACGTACTAGTGGTGGGCCTTGAGCAAATTCCTACGTCTCTAGGCCCCAGTTTCTCTCTTTGTAAAATGGAGTTAACAATAATATTGATGTGATAAGGATTAGATGAGTTAATATATACAGTTTTAGAGCCATAACATGACATAATAATAACAAAGGTTCATTAAATAAAAACATTTGTATATATTCTCCACAAAAAGCAGAATTTTATTGTACAGAACACTGGGCTAAAAATCAGGGTACACAGGAGGTGGAGAAGAGAAAGTTGAGGCGAGAGCAGCCCGCAGTGAGCAGTGGGGCGGAGGGAAAGCTCTATCAGCCTGGGCGGCAGAGCTCCTCCCTGTGAGGTCCTGCCTGGGCCCACCTTCCCACCCACATCCATGGGCATCTCAGAGATCCTCGAGGGGGCACTCCCCAGTAGCATGGAATCATAAAATCTGTGTGCCATACCAGTTGTTTCTGTCCAATTTGACAGTTCTTCTCAGGAAAACTATGATCTGTGTGTCTCTCTTGAATGGAATTGTTTTTCTCTGATTGCTCATTCATCTCTGATCACTAAAAAAGTAATTGGAAAAAGTAAAACAAATTAATATCATCTATCTCCAGTAACTTTATCTGGTGATTCTTTTCTCCTCTCCCTCCACATCTCGCTTTTTTCAAAGCCAGACGTATCTGTGCTCCCAGCACCTTTTCTCCCACTCACTGTTAAACCTTGCATCTGACTCCCCCAGACCACTCTACTGAGGCTCTCCTGTGCCAGGGGTTCCAGGAGAAAATCAATAGTACCTTTGACAGTCCTTAGCATCATAAACCTCTCTTAAGCAGGATTAAGAAGACTCTGAGTTTTTAGAACTCTGTTCTTCCTTCTTTACGCACACTCTTGAAAGAAAAAGTATGATATGTTAATGCCATACATACACAGTAATGTTGTGAAAAGCTCATCCACTCCCATGGTTTCAGCTGACACCTCTTCATATATCATTCCCACAGTGACTCCCCAAAGCCTTGACCTCCTCATTCAACTTTTCTGATAAATTTCTAATGCAGCTTGTGCTAAATGGTAATCAGGTTTTCATAAAACCCCACTGCTAAAATACCTGTAACTTACTTCTTCTAAATTACTTCAGTAGTATATATACAGGGTGCGTGTGTGTGTGTGTGTGTGTGTGTGTGTGTGTGTGAGAGAGAGAGAGAGAGAGAGATGGGGCCCATACAAGATGGTAATCATGAGTGACAGTCCGGGGCTGGTCTGCAATGTTCTATCAGAAAGGACCAGTCTCCAGAGGAGGCTTCCATAGGCCCTGCTGTTTTCCCGGACTATCATCAACTACCAGTGCTGACTACAGGGTGCCATTTCTACCAAAGGAACTTAAGACTTAGGCATTATCATGTTGGCTTGACTCATTTAGCATCACTTCTCTGCTGACCAACTGGAAATTCCAATTCTGTCAGTGGGAAATCTCCAAACTGCTCTCGACAGTGGCTGGACTAATTTACATTCTCACCAATAGTGTATAAGTATGCACGATGGAATACTATGCAGTCATAAAAAGAACTAAATCATCTCTTTTGCAGCAACGTGGATGCAGCTGGAAGCCATTATCTGAAGTGAACTAACACAGAAAAAGAAAATCAAATACTGCTTGTTCTTACTTATGTGGGAACTAAACGCTGGCTACACATGGACAGAAAGATGGCAACAATAGACACTGGGAGCTACTAGGGTGAGGGGAAATGGGTTGAAAAACTACCTGTTGGGTATGATGCTCATTACCTAAGTGCATTATCCCCCTTAACAAACCTGCATATGTACTCCCTGTGTCTAAAATAAAACTTGAAAGAAATAAAATATTCACATTTTTAAAAAAATCACCTTTTTCTTTCTCCTTATAAAATTTAAACAATGGTTCTCAGGAAAAGTAAATAACAGCTATTTTAAAATGCATATATTCATAAATAGAAATCATAAGCAGATACATATATATATACAAAATAAACACATTAAAGCCTCAATGGTGAATTTAATTTTGTTTATCTTGACTTTTCAGTCTTTGCATTTGCTGCCATAATTTCTACTGCCATTATTTTGGAGAATTTTAATTTACTTTTTTGTGCATGTTAAGTAAATACTTAGGGCTGTGAAAAACTGTAATTTATAATAACTATTATTTCTAATTGGAAAATACAGTGACACTGCCATAACGACTTACATGTGATGTTTTATAGCGCTGCTGGAGTTTCTTACTGCCCTCTCATAGCCGACTTATATCTCTTTTATGGTCCTTCAAACTATTTGTTGGCTTAGCATATTATGAATGAAAGAAAGGACACATTTAAAAGATGGCAAGGGCAAGGAGGGCAAGGGCTGAAAAGCTACCTATTGGGTAATTAGCTCTTTACCAAGATAATGAGTTCCATCATAATCCAAACCTCAGTATCATGCAATATACTTCTGTAACAAACCTGCACAGGTACTTCCTGATTCTAAAATAAAAGTTGAAAAGGAAAGAAAAATTAATTAATTTAATTTAATTAATTACACTTAGTCTACATCAGTTTTTGTCTTGAAACCCTCACATGCAATGTCAGACCTGATCAGCCAAACCTTCCTTTGAAGAGTTTTTCAACTTGTAGAAGATAAAAATCATATGGGTCTGTTTCAAAAATCACGAATTTTCTTCTGAATCTCAGACCTACTGCGGTTGTCATTTGCAGGAAAGAATCTGGTATTCTGCATAATTAATAAGCTCTCTGATGAACCTGATCATTAGGCTATTAAAGGAAATACTAGGGTAGGAATAGTAGGTATAATTTTCTCCATGCAGTCTTTCCATCTGATAGTAAAACTATTGTCCATATAGATGGTCCCTGACTGAAGATGGTTTGACTTAGAACTTTTTGACTTTATGATGGTGTGAAAGCATGCTCCTTGATTTGCCATGGGCTATGTCCAAATAAATCCATTGTAAATTGAAAATATCATATGCCAAAAACAGACTGTCTACTTAAAAATATTTTGGGTTTATCAGTACGTAACCTGATCATAAATGAGAAACATTGTGTTATCTCCCCCTCCCCGACATCATAATTCATTTAATACATTCCAGCCCTGTTAATATTCTGAAATCAGGAATCTGTTTATTTCATTCCTATTAAAATACTTCAATGACTCCTCTCTGCCAATAATATCCCACCCCTCTGGTATATCAGTGAAGGTTCATCATAGCCGTCTCTAACCTTTATAGGCTCATCTTCTGCCACACCCACACTTGGACCAAAGTTACCTGATCCCAGTAACTTTGGTCAAGGGATCCCACTTGAGTTGCCATAGATGTCAAAGTTTTACTTATGTTCATCACTTCTTCAAGATAACAGTAGCTCTTAGACATGCTACCAGATCTTGTTTGATGTGTTAATAATTGGGCACATAGATTACTGTCATAATATTTTGATAAATGTATTTCAGTATAACTGGTTTTCTTTCTTAACTTACAGGTTTTATTTTATACAATTAAAAATAACATTCTGAGAAATGGTCTGTAGATATCACTGTCTGCCAAAGGGATCCGTGACACAAAAATAAGATTAAGAACTGCCAAAAGGCAGAGAGAACCTACTGCCACCATCTTCACTGATGATGGTGATGAGAAACAACAGTTCCCAGCTCAGGATCATTTAAACTATACAAGATGCTCATTTTCAAGCAGGCTGGAAGCCATATGCATGCTAAGCTATTGCATTTGACAGGGATACAAAAAGTGGGAAATCAGGTTAATAAATTGATTTGTCCTGACATTGTGTCATATTGACTATGAAAGAGCCATAAAGTGTTCTAACACAAAGAGAAGAGGCTCCCCCAAGCATCAGACTCCTAGAGCAGAGCTAGTCAAAGTGTGATCTGAAGATGGAGCAACTGTTTAGTATCAGTATGGGGAAAGAAAACAGGCTCGGGTCAGAATAGAAATCAACTGCTTCATTAAGCATGTAGGGTAGTGTTGGGGTTTTAAAAGCAATATCTCAAAATGAAGGCTTCAGAAATAGCCTCAGAAGCAAAACTTTCTCTCTGTCTTCTGCCCTCTTATCTCTCAGTGCCATTCTCTTCTGAGGCTGGCCATAGAAACTAGAATTCCTCTTCTCCAAGGTGGGTTAGAGAAACCAGCACCCCTTTTCTCCAAGGCCAGCCATAAAACCTTAAAATATTACTCTAACTTTTCCTCCACCCTATCTGTGTAAAAACTGACCATAAAGAAATCATCAATATCTGACCTACCTTGTTTGACTGTGGGTCATAAGACCCATTCCAGAGAGGGTCCTGCCTTATACCCAGAAGGCAGGAACACATGCTCAGAGAGTCCAGGGAGAATGTAGAGACACAGGACTTGCTGGGTTTCCCCACTTGGTCTATTAGCATTAGATCATACATTCTTTGGCAAATCATAGTTTTATACAGCTGTCCATACCTTGTTGAACCTAAGCAGTACAATTTTCTGTATTTTACAGCTGAGAAAACCAAGGCTCAGAAGATCATTTGAGTCACAAAGATACTAATAGGCTGCATGGGTTTGGATCTCAGATTTAGGCGACCCCCAATGCTATGCCCTTTAAGGATAAAACACTGCTCCAAGATTTATTTTATTGGTTATTACCATCTCTACACAGAAGCCTGAGGAAGGAATAGGAAAGGATGTACTTTAAATAATCTCAAGTTTTCCTCCTTCAGCTCTTCTTCAGTAACACAACTCTCAAAGGGTATGCTAGGAAAGAAAAGCCTCCTGTTTAGGGCACATGAGCCACGTCTGACTTCAGGATTGGATTCTGAAGAAAGTCACTATATTAGACTTCTCCAGCTGCTATAACAAAATATCACAGACTGAGTGGCTTAAACAACAGACATTTATTTCTCATAGCTCTAGAGGCTGGGATGTCCAAGATCAAGGTGCCAGCTGAGTCAGCTTTTGGTCAGGTTCTTTCTGGCTTGCAGGCTGCCTGCTTCTTGCTAAGTCCTCACAGGGCCTTTTCTTCGTATGCACACAGAGAAAGAGAGGCTGTTTTCCTCTTACAAGACCAGCAATTCTATCAGATTAGGCCCACGCCCTAGGACCTCATTTAAACTTAATTACCTCCCAAAGGCCCTATCTCTAAACATAGTTATACTGGAATTCGGACTTCAATTATGAATTTGGAGAGGACACAGTTAAGTCAACAGCAGTCATATACAGATGAAATTACCCTTGAAAATCCCTTCAGAAAATGCTACATTGAAATAACCCACTACAGCCAGGCATTTCTTTAGCACTGGAACAGATTATTCCTTAGGGTCAGCATCAGATGAAGCAGCTGGCTTATACATAGGAGCCATGATGGCTGAATTACCCTTGATGGATATATGATGTTTATTTTTAAGCCTCAGAATACCACACCCTGGCAAGGTGTGGAGGCCTCAGGAACCACATCCCTTGAGGGAATGGCACCAGGTCCATACCTCTATTTTCACACTCACTCTGAGGCACAGGTCATTGAGGGGCACTCCAGACAAAATGACTCATACGTTTATCACTTCCATTTATGTTTAGGATGCTGTGGCAGGTAGAATTGAAATTACATCAGTTGATTGTGTCTTGCATGGGGTAGAATGAGTATTTTTCCATCATTACCCCTATGGACACTAGCAAATTATCAAAGCAAGAAACGTTCCATTTAAATTCTAGCATAAAAGTTGGTCTCTGTTTTTACTCATAGCAGATAATGCCACTTATTCAGGGACACTATCTGTAAGATATCTCTTCGAATATATTTGGAAGTGAAAGATACACAGACACATATACAAGACAAGAGAGTCAAGCTATTTTAATCTCATTCTGTCTCTAGTCTGAGTTCCTATACTTGCTAAATTTATGGGTCGCTGAGATAATTGACAGGTGAGTCAATCCAGGGGCATATCTGGTAGAGAGAAAGGATGCCTGTGCAGGTGGTCAATGAAGTCATTCCCTTGCTGCCCTCTCCAAGCTGTTTCAGCTATTTTCAAAACCACAAGACAATAACCTCTAAAAAATCTTCACTGCCATTTGTCCTTAGAATTAAAAGCAACTTTGATTTAAGCCTTTGAGAGTGTTGTTAGATAACCAATGTTAATGCTCTAGAAGCAACTTTATCTACAATATCCACAGATTCCTAGTGATACTTTTGTAGTTGTATTTTCCTACACCTACACACACACACACACACACACACACACACACACACACTCTTCCATGGCTCAATATGAAACAATGTGAAAATACATACAGTATATTTAAAATAATTTGAAAGTGCACTCAGCAGAGAATTTCATCATCTGTGGAACACAATGCCAACACATAGTTGCTATTGCTAATGCCACGAATGCTATCATCTGGCATCGCTTTAAAACCAACTCCCTTAAAGGGCCTGTCTGGGTTACTGACAGATCAGCATCTAAAAGGGCCTCCCTACTACACCTTATTTGTACTATGGATCTCTTGAATTATACATTCAAATTATTTCTTGCAATTTTAAGGTTTGTAAAAAACCAACCCTGTCTGTTTACCCTTCTCCACCAATGGAGAGTGGAAAAGGATGAAAACTCTTTTATGAGACCAGAATACTGTGCCATTTTCAGCATTATCCTGGTAAATACATTCAGCATTTTCCGGATAAACATCCTTCAAAAGCACTCATCTCAAATATTTAAGTGTGGAGTTTCTTTCTTCCAAATCCCAATGGCCCTATTATCCTCATTTCTTAGTTTTTATTTTTATTTTCATTTACGCTGAATTAAAGGAACTCCAATTGTCTTTCACTCTTAAGTATAACACATGAATATAGCAATATATATTCAGAATCTACGTGATGTGGCTTGTTTTGCCTCTTCCTTCTCTACTAGCCTCAGAGCGCATCGGGTTTAGAATGCATCGTTTGTAAAAGTGGGCCTTTCAAATGATGAAGTTTCACAGTTCTATTACTCCCTGCTTCTTAATGTGAGTTGCCTCGTGAAGACGAACTAGTAGGGTGGTAAAGAGAAAGAACACATACCTTTAAGTTGGATGAAAAAGAAGGAAAGAATACTGGAAAGAAAGGACAACTGTACTGCCTTCTTTCCTTTGTTTTGCTGAGAAACCATAGAACCCTCAAGGGAAAATGAGAAGGCCTCAGAGGTGCTTCTACAGCTTAATGCTGTAAAATAATGGCTGGGACTAGAGAAGGTAGAAAATGAAGGAGGGGATGGATGTAAATGTTAACTCACTCTTCCACCATGACTCTATTCTAAAGTCATATGAAATCGGATTATGAGAGTTCACCTTCTCTCCCATCTTCTATTCACAACAATCAGTTAATCTAGAGTTAAGTTTTTACTCTACTGTTTAGTCTCATATCTCAACTTCAAAAGTTTAATATTAAAACGAAATTGTCCCCTTTGCTATTTTGTACTTCAGTGTAAATAGCACTAATAGCACTACATATATATATATATACACACACATATATACACACACACATATATATGTAAAATGTTTTTCTTAAATGTTAAGACCATTTAAGAAAAAGCTGTTTTCCCAAGAGAAAACTAAACCATGTTTATAAACAGTGTGTAAGACATATACTAATCTCTAAATTACCACCCTCTAAACATTGTCCTCTGCCACCAGGGTTTGGATATTATGTTCTGAGTCATTAAAACCCACTTCACTGGCAGGTTAATACTTGCTCTGTTCACTTGTGAATTATAGGGTAAAAACTGCCATTTCATTACTAATTACTTTTACTGCAAAGAACAAGGAAAGGAAACAAAATCTTCAATTACAACAGCTTGCAACCCATCTGGCAATGATGCAAAAATCCTAAGATGGTTCCAGAATAAATATATTTGACCTGAACGTTTGTGTATTAAGCCACTGCTATCTTTTTGAGATTACACAGCAAATTTTGCATAATTAAAAATGTGTTCCATCTTGCCAGTTCCAGATAGATAAAATTCAAAGCTTGTAAAAATCCTACCAGACTTTTCCACAGTCAATCACTTCCTACAAAATAAATTCTTTGCCCAATGTTTAACTTTGCTTTTAGACAATTAGCAGGAGAAGGGAGTTTTGCTAATGTACTGCAGTAACACTGAAATACAACAAACACATCAAGGGACGAGGGCAAAGGTAGTAATGCTCTTAAAACTAGATGGAGGAAAATTTTCTAAAAGATAAGTTTTGTAACCAACCAAGAAAAGTCCCAAAATAAAGGTTTTTTTTAAAATTAAAATGCCAAGAAATAACAGTGCACCATGGCACTGAACATTACTTCCTTTTATTTTTCTAATTTAAGTAAGAAAATAAGTCAGAAATTATTGAACTTCTGACATGATTTTTGCTATAAAATTATATTTTTTCATCTTCAGATAGTCTCAGGTTTCTTAGAGAATAAGTTGAATGTAATGTAAAATTGGTTCCTTTTTCAAATGAAGGATTCACATACTAAAACACTCCTTAGTTTACCCGTTAGTTCTCAGAAAGTAAAACCTTCATGCTTATGAGTTATGACTGATATTATCAGGTTGGGGCAAAAGTAATTGCAGTTTTTGCCATTACTTTCAACGGCAAAATCGCAATTACTTTTGCACCAAATTAAATTTATTTTACCAGTTTTTAGCTATCTGTATATAAATTTGGCATATACTCTGTACTTAAAAGTGACACAACTCATAAGCTTATCCATTGCAGCATGTTTATAGCTGTGAAATATTCGAATGGCCATACACAGGAGAGTGGTTGAAAAAATTATGGTACATCCACATGTACCATAGCACATAGTACATCTAGTACTACACAGCTGTAAAAAAAGAAAAAAGAGTAAGGGAGATCTCTATGGAGTTATATAAGACAATTTCCAAAATATATTGTTAAATTTAAAAAGCAGAATACAAAGAATATTTATAGGACACTATCGTTCATGTAAGGAAGAAGGATTATAAGAAAATTCTTACTGTAGCCAAGTAATTTTAATAAATTATATATGATATAGGGTGTGGCTTATGAAATAATTAAAAAGTCACTGGCTTTGGGAGTTTTAAGTATCCAGGGAGGAGCTACAGTAGGAAACTCTCTAGCTTTATCTTCCTGAAGCTGTTAGCATCTTTCTTAGCGCTTACTGAACAAGCTCTCACTGGGCTGCTCCAATCCCTTAATTGAAAGACTCCAAGAAGAAAAGCCCTTATTGTCTGGGTACTATTACTTCTGGTTTGCTGTGGTTACTGTTTTATCAAGCTGCTGTTCTACTGTGAAGGTGTTATGAGTTGTATTTTTGAAAAGGTACACTTTCTAGTGGGAGTCATCATGGGGATCCAGAAGTGGATGGTACTGATATAGAATACTACAGACCTGAGCCAAGACCAGTGGTTCCATCACTTAATGTACTCAAGGCTATCTAACCACACTGCCCTTCAAATAAATACTTCTTAATGAGCCAGACAATGTGCCAGTGATAAAAGGGCAAATAAGACACAGTTCCTTTCTTCAAAGTGCTCAAAGGTCTAAAAGAAGAAGATACGTAATCAAGTAAGTACAAGATGTGCATCACAAGTACTCAAGGCACTGCGCAGCTGAGAGGGGCAGAGGGGGCGGAGGGACCAGTGTGCTGCCCCTGGCAATCAAGGTGTCAAGAAAGACTCCTGGTCGGACATTGTGGCTCACACCTGTAATCTCAGCACATTGGGAGGCCAAGTTGTGAGGATCGCCTGCACCCAGACATTCGAGACCAGCCCAGACAACATGGTGAGACATCCTAACTTTACAAAAAAATAAAAACATTAGCCGAGCGTGGTGGCTTATGCCTGTAATCCCAGCTACTCAGGAGGCCAAGGCAGGAGGATCTCTTGAGCCTGGGAAGTTGAGGCTGCAGTGAGCCGTGATTGAGTCAGTGCATTCCAGCTCGGGTGACAGAGTGAGACCCTGTCTCAAAAAAAATTTGTTTTAAAAAAGACTCACTAGAAAAGGTGCCAATTGGTGAATCTTGAAAAATGCACAGGGAAAAACTCAGGTAAAGAGGGAGGGAGAAGCACATTCTAAGTGACTGGAGCTGCTGTGAGCAAGAGTTTCATGTAGGAGAAGTCTACAGATTTCAGAGGCCTCTAGTGGGGGTCGTCTAGACTCTGACATGGCTAAACTGCAAAGTGCACTCCAGTAGCTTCTGTGTGTGTATATAGACTCTAATGAGTATCATTTCAGTGACAAAAATGGAGTGGCTAGCAGGCAAGTGAAATAAAGTCAACAGAGAGGAGAGTAAGCAGAGTTATGCAATTTCAGGACCTCCAGCAGCTCCATTTTGGAAAATCATTAAAACAATGTAAAAAACAAAGAAACAGAAACAAAACAAAAAAATAGGATAAAAACTACTTCAGTGTTTTCCCACAAAACTTCTTTGTAGAACTGGCATGCCTTATATGCCAGTAAATAAATACATATATTTTTATATATTGAAAAATAATAATAAAGCAGTGAAAGTATTCTGTATGATACTTCAGTAGTGGATATATGTCATTATACATTTGCCAAAAGCCATAGAATAGATGTAATACACAAAGAACGAACCTTAATATAAACTGTGAACTTTGTCAATATTGGCTCATGAATTATAACGAAAGTACCATACTAATGCGTGACGTTAATAATCGGGGAAACTTTTGGGGGATAACAAGAGAATACATGAGAACTCTCTGTGCTTTCTGTTCAATTTTTCTATAAAACTAAAACCTCTCTAAAAAATATTGTGTTTTTTGATGCACAGCATAAAAACTTTTTTTTTTTTTTTTTTTTTT
>NW_026652281.1:32581174-32709656 GCF_009828535.3 Hylobates moloch
CGTGTTAGCCAGGATGGTCTTGATCTGACCTCGTGATCCGCCCGCCTTGGATCCGCCCGTGATCCGCCCGCCTTGTAAAAACTTTTTACACAATTTCTGATTTGAAACAGAGAGTGGTATAAGTGAAAATAATGTTCAGTTTAATTGTTTTATATTAAAAGAATTAAATTATTTTCCTTATTTTACTATTATTACTATTTACTATTACTTTTAACATAACTATTATGCTAATATTGTGTTACTACTTTGACTTACTAATATCGTGCACTACATCCCGGTCTTAGGACATATTTTGTTCTTGCTGTACCTAAATGTGCCTTTATTCTCTTTTCCAGAAATGCCTTCCCGTCACTCTTTAATCACTTTTTTTATGCCTTCCCTTCACTCCTGTTATATACCAAATGGCTATAATTTCTATTAATTTTGATTATAGCCAAATGGCTATAATTTCTATTATTCTATATAAATTCTATAATTTCTATCTAGCCATTTGCTATATAACAGGAGTGAAGGGAAGGCATTAAAGAAGTGATTAAACCAAATGGCTATAATAGAAATTATATATAGCCATTTGGTGTATGTCAAAAACTTTAAAATAGACATTATCTTTGACCCCGAAATTCCTCTCTGGGAAATTTATTCTAAGGAAAGATAAAGATCTTCACAAAAATTTAGCTACAAGAGTAAATCTTGTATTAATTCCTAGGCGTCGAGTTGCTAAGTTGGGAGAGTAAAAAGTTTGGCAGCAACTTAATAGTCAAAACAAAATAATGTGATATGAAGTAGTCATAAAAATAATGTTGTGGAAACATTTGTTAAGAAGGAAGATCGATACACATTATTACAAAAGCAGATCTGAGAATGTAGAGAGTTTTAAAATTTGTGAGACAGTTTACTAAATCATATTTTTCTAGGAACGGAACCATGTCTTCTAAGTTTTCAACCTTATTGGCATAAATTTGTTCATAATATCATCATGTTATCATTGATGTCTGCAGCATCTGTAATTATCTAATGTATTCATAATACTGTTTATTTGTACCTTTTCTCTCAGAGATTTCTCATCTTCTCAAAGAACTAAGTTTTAGCTTTCTTTTTTTTTTTCTATGTCATATTCTTCTAAGAACTTTGGGCATATTTTGATGTTCTGTTGTTTTAAGAGGTATGTTTAGCTCATTAGTTTTCATTCTTTTTTTCCCCTTCATGTAAGCATTTCAGGATATAAATCTCATTAGGTTCTTCCCTGCCTGCCAACTTTGTATCATCTCTCCTTTTATCATATCTCTATCTTTGATTTGATCACTTGTTTCAAAGAAGAAATGTTTTCTTAATGTTTTCGTTCCATGGAGAAGTTTTTTTGGTCTTTTGTTCTGCTTTACAGTATATTTGTTCTTCTGTGTGTCCCTTACCAGCTATTTGATTTTCCTGGTACCTTTGTAGAGATCCCATTCTGGTTCTTTCTGTTTAATCTGTGATCTTTGCATGAAGGCCATCCTTTCCAAGACACCTATTTGTTGAAGGATGATAGGAGGACGGCCTGGGGTCAGGAGTGGATGAGTTTAAGAGAGCAAGTGGTTAGGTGTGTTGACTTGGGAGCCTTCCCACCAAACCCTGTTCAGGACCTGACCCTCTGCCCCAGGCTTACATTCCCTCCTGGGATACAACTGAGTCTAAAATGTTTCCTGTCCTCTTGTGGATCAAGACCAGTAACTGCAGAGCTGACTGCCACCCACCTTCTTCCCCCACCCTGCCACCAGACAGCAAGGGCGGTTTGTCTGTGCATTTCCTCATTCTGCTTCATTTCCTCTGCCACCCCTGGGCCCCAGGGACTCCCTGAAAGGCTGCCTGGGGCTTGTAATTACAAAGAAAGTGTTACAGGTTTGGCCTCTCAGGGTGAGCCGCTTAATTTTGGAAGATTCTGCTTCCCACTAAAGATCCACAGAAACATGTATTTGCTCTCAGATTTCTTTTACAACTGGGTCCAAATTTTGTTTTTTAGAAGTAGTTAGTCATAGAACGTGTTTTTCAGAATGTGCTCTATTTCCTCAGTGCATTGAATTTTCATCTTGTTCACACCCGCCCTCCCCACCCTATGTTTCCCAGGCCAACTTCTAACCTAACCTAATTTCCCTGCCTTAAGTCCTTTAAACCTCCACACTCGTTGCTGAAGTTATTCTCCTTAATATTCTTGCCTGCATTGTGTCACTTTCCTCCTCCAAAACCTTTGTGGTCCTCAGCATGATATTTTAGGCCTGCATGACATGACCTAATTCTACCTTCCCAGCCTCATTGTCACCGCTTCCTTCCATTAGCCTGGCACTAAATTCTAGCTAGAGTGCTAGAATGTTCCCACTTCCAGGACCCACTTACGCTTTCCCCAGTATATGTCTAAAATCACCATTGTGTAATCATCCCCACTGCCCAGTTAGAATAAGCCCCTCTGTTTCTATGTTTGCAAGCTTGTTCATAGTTATTTACACACGTGTCTCCCCTATCAGACCTCTCCCACTTCAAGGCAGGATCTATATGACTTCTTCATTTCTACAGCATCATCTGCCACAGCAACTAGGACATTGGTACTCATGCATACCCACTAATAGAAAGGATCAATGACACATTTTTCACTGTGAATAGTAACTTAGTGATCTGTTTCCCAGGAGTCTGAGCAATATAAGGCACTTTTTTTTTTTTCAGGTTCTAACCCACTCCGCCATCGCTACCTCTCCTCCTACCTTGCCCTGTTAAATTGGAACATAAGATTCCTGCTGTGCATGATAGGCAATGCAAGCCTTAAGGTTCACAAACACAACAGGGACTGAGAGCATTTCGTCTCCATGAACCTTACATTTGCAATGCATCCCCACTTCCTGCTATTGCTGTAAGCTACATCAATGCAGTGTTTATCTCAAATTGGTGTTAAAATAAAAACCACAAACTAAAACCAAACAAAGCACATTCTTGCGTGAAGGTAAGAAAACAGATATTAATCGTAGGTATCGCTGGATTTTTTATACTTAATCATTTCCTATATTCACCCATTTGCTATAGTAAGCATATATTTCACAATTTTTAAAGGTATTAATATTTTAAAAATACTTCTAAGAATAATGTAGAATTCTCTTGTACGTGTGAAATAACTATGTCCAGCAGATGGCACAAAACCCCTAATCCAGAATTAAGACAGTTAAAAAAAAAAAAATCTCGTGCTACTTGAAGAATGCCATGTGAAGGGCATGTATCTTAGTGACCAGGAATCAGCCAAAATGGACACTGCTTCCAGAATCTTCGTCTCCACTAGGTATGATTTGTTTATCTCTGTTATAGTCAAAGGTGAGTCGTTTCAGAGGTAAGGAAGGGGCCTCTGTGATATGCAGGATGTGCGGGACCTGCAGAGGCTGCAGGGCAAGATGGACTACGCAGAACATTCTTGAAAAGTGGACAAGCTGTGTGTCAATGCGGTGTCACATCTGGAGAGGGCTTTGGAGACCATATAGTCCATGTGTTTTCAAACATTGTTATTACCATTTTTTTCTAAATAAATTTCAATGTATGAAACCAACAAAAGTGAATCTCTCCTATTTAAAGCAGGGGATGGGATGGGAGGCAAGAGCCATGCTGGACCTTCTCTTTGTCCCAGAGTAGCTCCACCCCTTGTATCTGACATAGACAAGAACTGGCTATACTTAATCAACAATTATGGAAACCATAAAATACTCCCAAGAGGTCCCTAGAGAAAACCCCTAATGCAGTGGTTTCATTTTACTGCTGAGAAAAGGGCTGCTCAGAGGAGGAGAGTTGCAAATTAAAAATGGAAAAACGTATAAAAAGCAAAAAAAAAAAAAAAGCCTTAATTGCCTTTAAAGGAAAACATCAAAAAGAATATTCAAAATGCATCAATAAATTTAGTACTGATGTTTTCACAAATTTGACATCTGAAACTGGAATTTATGATATATTAAATTTCTGATATTTTAAACATTGGATTCACTTAAATCTGTTTTATAGATATAATGGTTTATGGAAACTACAGGAAACAGCATTTCAGCTAATGTGAGGTTTCAGGAGAAATGTAAGCGTATTTCTAGGTTATATTTTTACAAATAAAGTTTATTAATATCAATAAAATATCCTTAGGTTGTAATTCCTGCACAGTCTATAATTTTTCAATGCAACTATAAACCCAAACAGTGACTTGACAGCATGAAGCTAGTCATTTTAGAGCTTCTATAAGCCCTTAAAAATATGTCTAAATAATGTTTGCAAAGTAGATGCAACAATCTATTTAAATGCATTTACCTAAAGTTTCTTGTCAGCAAACAAGTCCAAATTTAACTATTCTTATAATAATTATCTTAGAAACTTTCCTTTGTTTTGGACATCCATTTCTGTATGAAGCACTGCCTGTTATTTCTAGGAGCTTCCCACTCGACACTGTATTATTTGTGGTCTACGGAAGATGTATGTGTTTTAAAAGCTTGCAGAGAGGCTTCTCAGAGTGTAATAGTATCTTAACCATGTCCTAAATTAATAAATAAAAGGAAAACCCAAAGGTGAATGGGGTTTAGCAGTAGAGAGCATGGGTCTTAAATTCTAGCTTCTGCTTCTGCTAGTGCTGTGACCTTAAGCCCTTATTTCCCCACGTGTTGCGATCAGAACAATTATACTGACCTGAGTTGGTGAGTAAGCCATTGTCTCTCAGTTCCAAAACCACCTTTTAATGCTCTGCTTTGTGATGTTAGGACTCGGACTATGTAAACCACATTTTAGCTTTGCCAGCTCTGCAAAGAGGGATGTTGAGGGACACGGAAGGTTGGAAGAGTAAGAAGGGGCTTGCTTGCTCCCTCCTGTTTGCTTCCAGTTTCTGTCGGTATCACCCCAGCAATGGTTTTTCCTTCCCGCCGTGGCTGTTGGATTCCAGTTCTCAGGATTCTTCCCTCAGTCTCCCAGACCAGCTTAGTGTGTTCCCCACAGAGATACCAGCAGCAGCTGGCCAGAGCCTCCTCCTCAGATGTCTGAGTCCAGCTCCAAAGGGCTTCCCTCAAGTTTTTGAGGCATCAGCCCCAGTCAAGTTGACTGTCTCCTTAAGGTCTGGATCCTGGCTGGGCTGAGCCCTGTCTCTGGGATACTGAAGTAGCCACACCAGCTTCTAGGTTCTAATAATTACACCTCCTCCCTTGTTACCCCCACCCTAGAAGTGCTAGCTGTTTCTTGTAGTTCCTGTCTCGATGTTTTCTCAGCCTTACTCTTTTGTCATTTTGCTTCTCCAATACCAATTCCTTGTAATCAGTTCTCAGTCAAAAAAGCCAATTTGGTTTCCGATTTCCTGACCAACTATAGAGAATTCTAGGAAACAGATTCTCAAGATAAGATTCTGAGCTTACGCTTCATCATGGCTTTGGCCTTGAATACAGTGCTGACTCCTAGTACCCGCACGATTAATCAGCAATCACCTGTGGTTGATTACAAATGAAGTACCTACTGAAGCAAGTGCCTTCTGGGACCAAGTGGCTGCTTTATTTAACCACTATGAGAATCATATGGTGAGACAGCTATTTCTGTGCACACTGGAGTGCTTACGAGATGAAAATGACCAGCTTGAGACATGGTCAGAGAACCAGAAAACTTCTAAGGCAGCTGTAAAAGAGTCTCTTAAGTTTTGTAGATGCTCTGTGGGATACATCATTACAATGCAAGTTGAATTCACAGCCTTGCCAAGTCTCAAGTGCGAGCATTAGAACATTGGTTGGAAAGGAGAGAGATCCTGAGATTTGGAATAAGGACATCTGGGTGAAATAAAACAAAACAGAAAATCTTATACTCCTTCATCCAAACTTCTACATTCTAGTAACTTTAACCTTTGCCCATTATTCCCCAGTTTTGAGGCTGAGAACTAGTTCCTGAGCTATAACTTGGGGTTCTTCTTTTGTTTTTTCACTTCTTTAATACTTGTTTAACAAATCCTTAACATTAAATTCTCTTTGCTAAAACAAACAAACAAAATTAGTCTGGTTTCTGTTTTTCTAACTGAAGCCTACTGGACACACTGCCTCATAGGGGTATTTTGAGGCCGAGACAAGGCATATATAGCACATAGCTCAGTATGCTATATCACCCACAGAAGACACTCAGCAGCTAGTAGAATTTTCCTGCTGACCACATCTCTTCCCTACTTCGTTGTGCTACTTCTAGTTGAGCAGGTGAAAACTTCTCTCTGAACTTATTTACAAAAGGAGGTAACAGTTCTCTAAAAATGGGGGTATGTGTTAGGGGAAATGAAGGAAAACATCAACCTTGTGAAGAAATAAATAATACTTCATTTCTAGTGCTACTGCTAGTACTTTCATCCTGCCTCCCTCTCACAGGAGTTCGTAAATACTAAGGCCACCCTCTGGTGCTAAGTGATCAGACAGGCCTCCTGCTCACTACTGACAAGTCAAAGGAATACTTTCTGGAAGAAACCATAGCTATTCTCTGTTACCGGGCATTCTCAGGACAATCTCCTGAATGAACCCTGAGAGCCCTGGCATCACTAAGGATTGTCCCCGCCCAAAGGAAACGATGGGACTAACCGCCTGTGTTGATCTCAAGTGAGACATGCTAACACTAAAGAACTATTTTCAAACACGAGGTTATCATTTCACAGAGGATAGAAAACCCAAAACTCTCGCAAACCCCATGCTTAGAGCCCCTTTAATCCTCTGATGCGTATCTGTGAATCCTGACAGTCTAGGACTCATCGCCTCATCAAAATAGTCCACTTTCAGTAGAGGCCTGAGAGCAGAGAAGGTGACAGCCTCATCTCATTACTTGGCATTGTTTGTGCGAGAAAGTAAAGAAAGTGAGGAAGCCTTTATAGCCTGCTATTTCGTTTCCATGGCAATCAAAATAATTAAAGCGCAGTTCAGCTGAGGACAGGCAAGTGTTCACATATACACTATTCCCACAAACATATACTCTATTTTAAATACACACGCACAGCCTTTTTTTTCACGAAACAAACTTTTTAGCAAACAAAATAAGTTATAATATACTTTTAAGAATATAGCTTGGGTAGAAAGAGTTTCTCTTAAAAAGCCTGCAACTTATTATTTTGAAAATCTTGATCCAAGGATTTACATTTTTAAAATAGAGTAGATAATACCTACCTGTATTTTTCATTCTGTGCCTCTAAATTCCATTTAGAATTTTGAAGTCATGTTGTACCACTCAAATCAAGATAATTTTATTCATCTAGTTAGATTTTCTTCGATGAAAAAATTACAGGTGATCTTAATTTATGATGAAGTTAACGTCCCCATAAGCCTATAGTAAGTTGAAAATGCATTTAATGCACCAAACATCATAGCTTAGTACAGTCTACCTCAAATGTTCTGAGAACACTTACATTAGCCTCCAGTTGGGCAACATCATCTAACACAAAGCCTATTTTATAATAAAATATTGAAAATCTCATGTAATTAATGGAATACTACACTTAAAGTGAAAAAAACAGAATAGCTCTGTGGGTACTCAAAAGTATGGTTACTATTGAATTTGTATCACTTTTGCACCACTGTAAAGTAAAAAAATAGTAACTCAAACCATGGGAAGTCGGGGATTTCCTGTAGTAAAAGCAGGTGGTAATATGTACCTAGCAGAGAGTTGTTATTTCAGTTCTATTAGATTGTAACAATTAAGAATACATAGCTACAGGCCAGGTGTGGGGGCTCACACCTGTAATCCCAGCACTTTGGCAGGCCGAGGCAGGTGGATGAGTTGAGCCCAGGAGCTCGACACCAGCCTGGGCAACATGGTGAAACCCCGTCTCAACTAAAAATACAAAAGATTGTCCAGGCATGGTGGTGCACACCTGTAGTCCCAGCTACTCAGGAGGCAGAGGTGGGAGAATCACCTGAGTCCAGGAAGTAGAGGGTGCGGTGAGTGGAGATGGCGGCACTGCACTCCAGCCTGGGTGACAGAGTGACATCCTGTTTCAAAAAAACAAAAACAAAAACCACCACAACAAAAAACTCAGAATACATAGCTATGGATCAGGAATTATATGCTACCTTCCAAGGTCCCCGGTGGATGCCGGAAACCGTGGATAGTATCCTACTCTAAATACACTACAGTTTTTCCTGTACATATGTACTTAGGATAAAGTTAATTTCTAAATTAGGCACAGTAAGAAATTAATAACAGTAACTAACAATAAAATAGAACAAATGTAACAATATATTGTAATTAAAAATACGCAAATATGGTATCTTTCTCTTTCAAAATATCTTACTGTACTGTACTCACCCTTCTTATGATGATGTAAAATGGTAAAATGGCTACGTGATGAGATGAAGTGAGGGCAATAACACAGGTATTGTGACGTAGGTGGAAAATTCTAGAAATAAACAACTCTTAAGTTTCAAATTGTGCACTGTTTTGAGTGGTGCGATGAAATCTCTTGCCCTCCTGCTTCGCCCCACTGGATGGCAATGAGTCACCACGTAGTCACCTTGGCGATTACAGCAACTGTTGCAGTATTGCAGTGCTTGTGTTCAAGTGACCCTTATTGTACTTAATAGCGGCCCCCAAACACAGGGTAGTGATGTAATATTTTTGAACTATAGTTGACCCTGAGTAACTGAAACTGTGGAAAATGAAACTGCAGCTAAGGGAAGACTACTTTACTATACTTCTAGACGTGTACTGTTCATCACTGATTATATAAAATGGTAAAATATTATTAGCTATAACTGTAACACGGACTAAGTCAAGTTGTTGGCATAATAATTTCAAGTTATATGATTCACCCACGTATATGTAAAGGTCTTCACAAAAGTCTTAGTGAAATTGTAAGATTTAATACTTTTGGAAGTATAAACACTACAGATTTTTATATAAAAGTTTCAAACAAGCTTTATTTAAAAGTGTAATGACTTATATTTATTTTCCATTTATATAGCTTTGTTAATTTAGAGTAATGCATTTTAAAATTTTTAGTTTTTAGTCCCTCTGGTTGAAGATGGGAAATGTTGACTGAAACAAGAAATTAAGTCTTTTCGGACAACTTGAATTTCCAATTTGGGCTTAATTATTAAAATGCTTAATAGATAACTTCAGGATTGTGACTGTGGCCATTACCAAATTTGAAAGAAAAAAGTGACTTGAAATGAAAGTGCATTGCAGTTCCAGTAACAAATAACTCTTATATTTATCTTAAGTTTAATTTATTCAGAAACTTAAGAAAAGCTGGAGTTACTATAAAAATATTTTTTCCCGAATCAGTAGGTTATTGCTTCACTCCTTGATGTATATTTCTTACAACCAAAATATTTTCTAAATAAATACAACAAACCATCAAAGTTGAGAAATTAACAATGATAGCATCTAATCTTCAGACTCCATCCAAGTTTTGCCAATTGTCCCAGTAACGTTAGTCTTTTATGGCAAAAGGAACCAGTTCAGGACCACACACTGCATTCAGTTGTCATGTCTCTAAGCTCCTTCAGTCTAGAACGGATCCTCTGTCTTTCCTTGACTTTCATGACCTTGAGACTTGGATATTATTTTTGTGGCATGTCCCTCAATTTGTTTTTTCTTCATTATTAGATTCATGTTATGCAGCTTTGTTAGAAGTATAACAAGAGTAACGATGTAGTTTTGTCATTTCATCTTATTAAATGGAATAAAATTTCTATTTATTCCACTGTGATGGAATATCACTGGAATTCATCACTTGATTACGGTGACATCTGCCAGGCTTTTCCACTGTAAATTACTTATTTCGCCTTCATTATTCAACTGTACTTTGTGGGAAAGTACTTTGAAATTATGTAAATACCCTTCCTCATCAAAATTTTAATTGTTATTTAGCTCATGATTTCTTATTTTATTCCCTTATTGCCTTTATTCTTATGATTCTCAAATTTTCCCAGATTTGGCCAGTGGGGTTCCCTTCAAGCTGGCTTTTGTGCCCATTTGGTATGTCCCCATTTTTTTTTTAGTACTTCTTTGTTTTTGCTTCCACTTTTAATTGCCCCTTTCCTGTCCTGGCCCTGAAATCAGCCATTTCTTCAAGGAACTTTGGGTTCTTTAGTGGAGAATGGCATGTAGAAGCCAAGATATGGGCAGTAGCTGTGCTCATTATTAGGGTTGTCTTAGTTTGAGCTGCCATAATAATATACCATAGACTGGGTAGTTTAAGCAATAGACATTTATTTCTCACAGTTCTGGAGGCTGGAAGGTCCAGTATCAAGGTGCCAATAGCTTTGGTTCCTGCTGAGAGTGCTCCTCCTGGCTTGTAGGCAGCTGCCTCCTCTCTCTGTGTTCACATGCCATTTTTGGTGCATGCACACGGAGGGAGAGAGAATGCTCTGGTGTCTCTTCCTCTTCTTGTAAGGGCACTTATCACATCATGTGGGCTCCAACCTTAAGACCTCATCTAAACCTAAATACCTCCCAAAGTCCTCACCTCCAAATACCATTACCTTGGGAGTTAGAGCTTCAACATATGAAGTCCAACACCTAGTCCATAACTAGGTGTTGCTGCTGCTACTCTCTCTCAGGAGGGAAGCTAGGGTCTAAATCCATTAGGTTGGTGCAAAAGTAATTGCAGGTTTTGCCATTACTTTTACTCTCTCTCTATCTCTATATAAATAGAGATAGAGATGATGTAGATATAGATATACTAGGTTGGTGCAAAAGTAATTCTGGTTTTTGCCACTAAAAGTAATGGCAAAAAACTATATCTATATCTATGTATATACAGATAAAGAGCAAAATATGTCTATACATGTTACAGCTATTTATTACATACTTTACAGATACTTATAAATCTATCTATATATTGAAAACCGTGAGTCCACACAAATACTTCCAATTCCATACCAGAACAGTTCATTCTTGTTCCCTTCATTTGAATATCTGTAACTCCCTTCTCCAACAGTGAGAAGCCTGGATCCTATTATCATGGATATATTTTCTTGTTTGACCCGTAACCCTGTGGTAACCCACCTCCTATATCTGCCTCTGTACTTCCCCATGTGGATTCCCTTCTTACCCTCCCCAGGCTCTGGGAATCCACATCGGGAAGGACAGAGTATACCTCATACTAGGCCACCTTCCAACATTATCAGAGGAAATATGGGAAATATAGAATGAGTGTTTAAGAAAAAAAAAACAGGAAAGTATCTCACCTACAACACTTTGAAGGCATGCAGATATTTTATTGCTGAAAATTTACATTTCTACATTTGAAGAAAAAATTCTCTGACCTATGACCTGTGGCCAAGTCTGAGTAGCCTGTGCTTTCGTTTGTCCACATGGTGAAGTCCCACAGCCTCCCCTGACACTCAGGGAGAATCCTCTTGTGAAGCAAACATAAAAGCAAACGTTTGTTTCGTGTTTTCATTTATGGCTGCCTTAACTTATACAAGAAATAGGAAAAAAGCCTTAGATGACATTGCTTTGAGCTTATGTAACATCTTTAAAGACTAATTGATGTCATACTCCTTAATCTTTAAAAATATCACCCTGAGGTGGAGATTTGTAGTTATACCCCCATTCTACAAAAACAAAAATAAAATAAAAGATTAAATCATATACACAAATTCTAGAAGAGGAATGATTAGCCTTAGTTGTCTTGTTTTAATCAAGCATGAGAAAACTAAGCTAATTCCATACATTGGGACTGAAGAAAATGTGTAAAGTAAATTACAAGTAGGTTCAATTTGGCCAAAAGACAGTATGTTTCAAACTTAATCCCCTGAGTGCAAAACTGTAAGGATTATGCTCCAGTTAGCCTTTTAGTTCTATTTCTTTCATTTCAAGATTCCTTTTATCCTAAATAGTAGCCCATACTTGCTATTGTCTTTTGACATCATTGATTTCACTTGTACGCTTAGGCTGAAAGGGTGTCCATCCCTCTGGTGAATACACAATCAAGAGCTTCTGAGCAGAGCCTTCATCTCCACTATGGCCTCCATCACAGCAAGCCTAAGTGCACTTCCACGGATCCTACAATCATTTGTCTTTTTGTGACACCATAAAGTTTAGTAACCAGCAACGCGTGGTTCAAAGCAGGATGTACTGTGGAAGAGAGAAATGGGCAGGAGAAGATACACTTCTTGCCTTTAGGGCTCGTTAAATTGTCTCCTCTTTCTTTTTCAACTTGCTTGTCTTTGGCTCTTCTGTCTTCTAGTCAATACACTTTTTGAGTTTCTGTCTTTTTATATTGTCATGTTATCTTCTCATTAGTCTTTTCAATCTTCAGTGTTGAACTAAATAAACCCTAGGGCCTGGAAAAACCGTTATTTCCCTCAGCAACGAATGTGCTCCTCATTAATGCCATTGATTTTATATTCCACTGGCCTTCACAACAAAATAAGCAAGACTTTCTTAGGTGAATTTATTTTTACACGACATTTAAAGTAAATTCTGTGGGATTATAACCCAACATGAAGTGACATCTTTCCCAGAAATACAGCAGCATTGGCAAAATTGTCAGCAATCACCCAACCTCAGGGCCAAACATGACAATATGAGAAGAATGGCACTCTGAGTAATAAATGTGACTGAAATACAAAGAAAATGTGTGGTTTTCCAGACTCACAAAATATTGGAAGACAAAACTGTGAACAAACTACATTATAATATGCAAGAGGAGTGCTGAAAGATAGCCACAAGCTATGTGTTTCTCCTTAGCCACGCGGCTATCCTGGCACTTAGCTTCTTGTTTTTCAGATTTTCATTCTTTATTGTCTGTAAGTTGGCATGAACTCTGATCCTCTGGTGTTCCTCCAACATGTTACTGAAAAACTGCTGCAGCTGGAAGGACAGAGAGACAGATGATCAGTGCAATCTAACTTCCCATTTGGACAAAATAAACGTCTAAATGCTAAGTAGCAACATGATTTTATAAATTGGTGATGATGGTGGGAATGAGTAGAAATGTATACTCCTAGGTTGTGTGTCCCTGGGGAGACTGTGACTGAGACAATGTGATGAACACCACAGCTACCCCAAAGAAGCAGATGTAGACAGGAAGGTCCATGAAGCAGAAACTATGCCTTATTCCCAAAGCACATATTAAGTCTCGATTAATATTTACTGAATGCATATAGAGTGTTCTCTAAGATTTGCAGACAGAGATACAGTGAACCCCCCCCCCAACTTTTTTAAAATCTCAAAAGAAACTGCAACTTCTGAAGCTCAAAATTGGTACATAATATTTGCATCTTTACAAGTGTCATTCTTTATTTGAGAATACTTAGATAATGAATTTGTACATCGGCTGAATTACCTCATTGGGTCAGGTCAAGCATTCAGTTATCAGAACATTTGTTGCAATATTATGTATAAGTCAGATTCCAAGTGAATAATAAGTTATATTCCAAAATATAAATAAGTTATAAGTTTTTTCAATTTTCATTTTACCGAGTCTCTTTTTGTATCAGTGGATTAGAACTCCGAACACTTATAGCCATATGATGAAAATGCCCATTCCAGCGCACAACAGCTCACTTCAACTCTAATATACTTGAAATTGCATAGGAATAGTGCTATCAAGCCTAATTACAATGTAAAAGAAATGTTTTAGGGAAAAGTAAGTTAAAGAGCCAGGAACAATACTCTCCTACTCTTTCCTTCCCTGCTCACACCTGACAGGAGGTGGTAACCAACAGCCCACAACTCCACATCATGGATAGTGTGCCCAGGATTGGGCTCCTGTAGTGGTGGGAAGGGAGTGGCGGTGGTGTTTGGGCTTGTAGGTGGGCTTCACGTGTGCTTGAGAGTATGTCTAGCAGGGGGAACATAAAAATCAGAGCCAGAGATGCAGAAGGTGTTTGAAAATTGTGCCTTTGGAGAGGGACAAGCGAGGCAAATGACTTCATTTTCACTTTCCTTTTTATTATTTATTTTAGATAATATCCTGTGAACTGATGCAGCATAGCAGGACTGCTGGACATTAAGATGTTGTTGACAATGATATTCATCTTAGCTAATTCATTTATTTTTTTAAATTGCAATAATTTAACTACTGCTAAATCCATTTTTGCAATTTCGAAAAGCTGTGAGTGACTAGAGTTTTGAAACTTCGAAGATTGCTAAATTTATACCAACCTCATTTATTCATTCATTAACAAAAAAACTTCACTAGATTCTGTAGAGGCAAAGATTGAACTAACGAATTTTAGAAGATAGAAACACACACTGAGTCTTGATTCGCGGAGCTTTTGTACCAGCATGTTCTGGGTGTAGTGTGCTTTTCTTTCCCTTGTCCACGGAATACCCGATAAATCAGGTCCTGACAGCTCAGCCTTAGGCAGGCCAAAACTCAGAAAAAGATAATTTCTTTGGGAATTAGCTGTTCTCCTTCTCTCATGATAACAATGATATGACTGTCTACTTGCCCTTTTTTTTTTTTTGCTTAGGATCACATTTCAGGCCTTTAGGACCCACACATGTATTTGTTTATTTGCTTAGGGAGAGTTGATTTACCTTTATTTACAAAGGCTCATCTTGTTCTTATTAACATAGTTTCAGGCCCTGGTATTGAATTTTAATCAATTTCATTGGGATTTAATTTATGTACAATAAACTAGATCTACTTAAACTGTAAAAGTCAATGAATTTTGATCACTGTGTACCCCTTTGAAACCATAGACACAATCAAGTACATTTCCTCTACCCCAAAAAAGGGTCCTTGCAGTCCATCTCCCTCTGTCCCAGGCAACCACTGATCTGCCCTTTGTCACTATAGATCCATTTGCATTACCCAGAATGTGACTGGTTTCTTTTACTAAACATAATCACCTTGATATTCATCCATGTTGCTACACAAATTTTAAAAATTTCAGTATAGTATTCCATTATGTGGATATATTACTTTTCCTTATTCATTTACCTATGGATGGGCATTTAGATGGCTTCCAGTTAACATTTCAAAAAACTGCCTGTTTTCTGAAGTGGTTGTGCCATGTTACATTCCTCCCAGCAGGATAAAAGAGTTCCAGTTGCTCCATATCTTTGCCACCATTTGGTACGATAAATCTTTCTAATTTTACCTATGCTACTGGGTGTGTAGAGGTTGTATTTATATCGTATTCTTGTTTTACTTTGTGTAAATGCATCTTTTTGTAGACATTTGCTTTTGCCCACTTTGTTTACTTTCTGGTTACAGCCCTTTTCCTTCCAGAACTACCCCTTCCCCTTCCCAGTGCTGGTGACTTGGGTGGGGCTGTCTCCTAGTGTGGCCACATGACCCTGGCTAGACCAATCAGAGTATTCCATCTCCCCTGGACACAGTGATTGCTGCATTTGACCCAAGTAGGACCAACCAAAGAGCTTTTTTTTCAAGGCAGGAACTCTTGAAGCTGTGAGAAAGTATCCTTCCTTCTGCAACTGAGACTGCTGAGGATTATATAAGTGGGGAGCTATGCTTCTCTCCACAAGGAAAAAGTCTGCCTAATAAAAATTCAGCCTAGAGGAAAGCAAAGAACCTAGAATAGGAAAAGGTAAGAACCTAGAATACACAAAACTAAGATATTATCTCAGTCCTCAGGGAGCTCATTATAGCCTCATGGGGTAGACATATTTGCCAGTGATTACACTATAATGTAGTAAGCCCTGTGGTAAGAATATATTCATAGGATGACTTGAAAGCATAGGTGAGGAGTGGGTATAAATCAGTTTATTAAAAAGTTCCTAGAATAGGTAATAGGAGCAGGATCTTAAAGGATGATTAGGAACTATCCAGCCAGGAACAGGGATGAGGAGTGTTCTCCAGACAGAAGGTAGAATGTTTCTGAAATCCAGAAAATGTGAAGCCATGTAATAATTCAAGAAAATTTGTAAGTGGTACAGTATAGCTAGAGGAAACATGTTTAGGGGTGTCTGTCCGTCTCTCTTGCTCTCTGACACTTAGTGGTGAGGTGAGCAAAAATGAAGCTAAACTGTAAGGCAGGGGCCAGATCATGAAGGGCCTCATGTGCTAATCACAAGATTTCAAAATTGCTTTGAAAAACTATGAAAAGCTACTGAAGCTCTGGAACAGGGCAATGACTGGCGGCAGTGATGGCAAAGGTGGGACGGAGGGAAGCCCGGTCTGGGACGGGAACCCTGGGCCAGAGTCCCCTGCATTCAGGTGAGAAAGGATGAAGTGCCACCCTCCATGAACAGGTGATCTCTGTTTCAGAGGAGGACACAATTAAAAACACTTCTTTCACAATGATACAGCACCAGCAGAAGCATAGAATGTAATAATTCAGATAAGCATATTATTTTTAATTTTAGCAAGTCCAAATTGCATAAAAAGTGGTTCCCAAATTATCATTGTATTTCATAATATTTAACGTACTTACCTCCACAATCTGTAAATCTGTAGTTATGGTTCTCCCTATTGTATATATTAGATTAATCAATGATTGTGTTCCATACCTACAAGGCAATAAGATGTTAATCAAGGGTGGAAAGCATTTTGCAAAATAAAGCTGTATTTTTTATAGCAGATGAATGTCAAGTGTATGGCCCCTATTAATTCCTATGTCCCAAATCTAAGTAAAAACATGTATGAACTAGTTTAGCTTCATCTTTTAATAGAGAATCCTATTAACACTAAGGAAGTTAAATACTTATACGCGTTACGCAAATCTATTATCTAAATCTAAAAAGCTCTTCTTAAAAACAATTATCTTTTAAAATGAGGTAGTTGGAATACATGTCACATGTCTCAAATCAATACAATTTCTAAGGGAATGAATAAACATATAAATTATGCCCCCTTAAAAAACAGTAGTTCATAGAGGATCCGTTTCAGAACTACTGACTAAAGCCCCCTGAACGTGTATTTAAAACGTTGTATTTATGCGTGCTTTTTTGGAGAGAAGATTAATATCTTCTGATGTTCTGTAAATGTTGGTGACCCTGAAGGCTGAGCACCATGGCTCTCCCTGTGCTTGTTCCAATAGGCGTGGTCATGGAA
Organism: Hylobates moloch; assembly: GCF_009828535.3. NCBI lineage: Eukaryota > Metazoa > Chordata > Mammalia > Primates > Hylobatidae > Hylobates > Hylobates moloch. The sequence goes on from NW_026652281.1 coordinate 32,598,132, forward strand.
ACTTTCCCTCTAGTTTAGTGTCCCTGAATATCGAGAAAAAAAAAAATCTTAAAATAGCTGTGAAGTATTGCTACGAAAAAACAGCAGATACTTACCTGCTCAAAGTGTGGCTGTAGTTAAAAAAGTAAATAAAAGACTTTTGGGTGCATTAAAAAAGAAAGAAAAATTAAAATAGGGTTATTATAATGGACCGACCAAGAGATAGTTGAATAGTTAATATATACAATTGATTTACTTCAAAAATATGTACTTGAAATTAAAAATGATAAGAGTTAACTGTGGCATAATATACTAATAAAGGTGAGAGAAAACAGTGCTGCTGTTTTTCTAACTTCCTAGCTGTAACTTACACTGGCTCTACCTGAGCAATGTGAAGGACAATATAACTTTGCATATAACTGAGGCAAGCGAAACTGTTTCTATGAAGAAAGAGGAAACATTTCTTAGTTCTCTATTTTAATTGGCCAGCTAGGCAGAAAAAAACCTATAAAATGACTCAAGAAATTTGAGTTCCAAAGAACCCAAATTCCAACCTTAAAAATAAAAATGGAAAACAGAGGAAACCTACCTATGGTGCTAAATGTGTGAATTTCTGCCAGACACAGGAGAAAGGTTACCCAAGGAGGCAGGGCTGGATGTGACATTACCTTGGGCAATTTATAAATTGTAAAAATGGAGAATAACAGATACTTAGAAGCATTGTTCTGGTGCATAAATGAGAAAATGTATATGGAAGCACCTATTAGATTACCTGGCACACTTCATTCCTTCCTGCTCTTGTCAACTTCAAGAGGGGCTATTGTTGAAACAGAGATGATTTATCATTCTTGTTGAGAGAGCAATCTCTTTCAAATATTACTCAACAAAACTGCATTACAAATAGTTTACCCCCATCAGTGTTCAAATACATTCTAATTAATATGAAGTCAAAAGCCAATATGAGTCAATATAGTAATCCTTTTTAAAAAGTTGATAACATCTAATGTTAGTGTGGGAACAGTGATTTGGGTACTCCAGTCTGGCTCACCTTTCTGCCTCTCCCTCTTCTCACATTACCCCTCCCTTTATCTCCTCTGCTGTGTCAGATTCCTTCTGGCAAGGATGGCTATGAGGCAAGCATGGGGACACCAAGGCATCCAGCCTGATCCATGCCATGGGAACAGGCCCCCCAGTGCTTGGACCCTCCACTCTGATAACTTCTCATTTTGCTTGTGCTCCTGTTTAGCCTTTTTGGCTATGTTCCCCATCATGAAATACAACCAAGTAGAAGTGAAAATGATTCCATGTTGTTAAGCTTAAGACTTTAGGCAATGTAATAACATGTGGAGAAAAAAAATCAAGTGCTTAGTGAAGAGGGTAAGATTCATTTTGGACAGGTTGAGTTTAAAACTGATCATGCTCTGTATTCTATATTCAAATAAAACTGGTTTTTCTGTATGCTGTGAAGCCCATTCAACAGAGATGATAACAGCACAAATAATGCTTCTACCACATCCAGTGAAAAGTCACAAAAATACTGTTGCTTCATCCCTATTCACATGCTTTCACAGGACCTATTCATAGCTATGTGTACCTACTGACTTTTCTGTAACTTGAAAGATAGCTTTATGACCAATGGAGTCTTTCTCATTGGACTGAGTATTCAAGAGATCATCTTTGGCCCAATAATTAACTAAATTTTCCCACACCAACCAGTGCAATGCCCTCTACATGAGAGTGAGGGGCAAGACCAAGCCAAAAGTTGTTTTATTCAATCAAATATTCCAAAACGTATTTCCAGATTAGGCTTCCTAGGAAGAATTCTGGGCCTGGCTGAAAGGAGCAGCGGTTCCTGCACCGCTATTGGCAATGTACTCAACTCCAACATGTGCCTTGGTGTGGAGACGATGTCTGTGAGCTTGCCTGCATGTCACTGTGCGACATATGCCCATGAGTGCTCTGAGACAAGGGAGAGATATACTCAAAACCACGGCATTGGTCACTTCATGCCCAGGGCAGAGCTGGACATGAGATGGTATTTGTTTGTTTTTCCATTTAGGCAAGCTGCCTCTGCCAGTCTTTCTCTCACCCTGTAGAAATGGAGCACAAGATCCCAGCAAGATACCACCTTATGGGAGGGGTGCAAAGCTCCTCTGCTTGTACTCACGATGATTCTAGCTCCCACAGCCAAGACCAAACCAGCAACCAAAAACTCAACACATTAAAAAGAAAAACAAAAAATAAAACGAAATCTTCTGGAATAAGAAGTAGGTTATTCAAATATTTTCATAAAAAAGCAACTGACTATGGGCAGAGGGAAGGATGAATAGGCACAGCACAGAGGATTTTTAGGGTAGTGAAAGTATTCTGTATGATACTACAATGGTGAATATGCATCATTATACATTAATACATCAACACCCATAGAATGTGCAACACCAAGAGTGAACCCTATTGTAAACTAGGGACTTTGGGTGATAATGATGTGCCTGTTTATATTCATCAATTATAGTACAGCTATGAGCCACATAACAATGTTTCAGTCAACAATGGACAATATGTATGAGGGAGGTCCTATAAGATTAAAAAGGAGCTAAAAAATTCCTATCCCCTAGCAATGTCATAGTCATTGTAACATTGTAGCACAATGCCTTTTAGCAAATTATCTTTTCTATGTTTAGATATGTTTAAATACACAAATACTTGCCGTTCGTTGTGTTACTACTGCTTCCAGTATTCAGTAACATGCTGTACAGGTTTGTAACCTAGGAGCAATAGACTATACCACAGAGCCCAGGTGTGTAGTAGGCTCTACCATCTAGGTTTGTGTAAGTACAGTCTATGCTGTTCACACAATGACTAAATCACCTAAGGATGCATTTCTCAGAATGTATTTCTGTTGTTAATCAACTTGTGACTGTAAATGTGTGGCTCTGATGCAGGATGTTGATAGAGGGGGAGGTTGTGCCTGTGTGGGGACAGGGATATATGGGAACACTGTCTGCTTAATTTTGCTGTGAACTTAAAACTACTCTAAAAAACTAAGTTTATTAATTTCTTAAAAATCAACTGAAAAGCCACCTCATTTATGTAAACATTTTCTGGAATTGATGTCATAAGATGAGCTTTCTAAGTAAAACAAATTTAAAATATTTGAACAAATCTTGGCATCTCAAAATGTTTAAAAGATATAGCATATCTTTTTTTTTTTTTTTTTTGAGATGAAGTTTTGTTCTTGTTGCCTACCCAGGCTGGAGGGCAATGGTGTGATCTTGGCTCACTACAACCTGCGCCTCCTGGGTTCAGGCGATTCTCCTGCCTCAGCTTTCCGAGTAGCTGGGATTACAGGCATGTGCCACCATGCCCGGCTACTTTTGTATTTTTAGTAGAGACGGGGTTTCTGCATGTTGGTCAGGCTGGTCACGAACTCCTGACCTCAGGTGATCTGCCTGCCTCAGCCTCCCAAAGTGCTGGGATTATTACAGACATGAGCCACTGAAAATGTAGATGAGGCATTAGTTAAGAACACATTAAAAGATTAAATATTTTCAGTAGTACTCTCATAAAATAAATAATTAAGAAGTATGCATTTTCTTACTTAGGAGAAAGTAAATAGAGAGCCGGGAATCAGAGCCAGGGGACACGGGTTCGAATTCAAGTTCTTTTATTTACTAGGTATTGACTTTAAGTCATTTAACTTCTGAGTCTTGGTTATTAATTGGTAATTATTTTATGGGTGGCTGTGAAAACTAATTATTGCATATATAAATATATTACTTTATTTTTTTATTTTTTGTTAGAAATAGAGTCTTTCTATGTTGCCCAGGCTGGTCTCAAACTACTGGGCTAAAGTGACCCTCCTGCCTTGGCCTCCCAAAGTGCTGGGATTATAGGCATGAGCCACCATGCCTAGACTAAACATGTTATTTTAAAGAATAACATTAATGAGTGTTTTTCATTCTAAACATGAGACTCTAATACTGCTGAGGGATGTTATCAATTTCATAAAAATAGAAATTGACAATATTGAGAAAAAGAAATAAAGTGAATGATATAGGGACTTGTAATACAGCAGATACATCATATTATCTCAGTAAGATAATAATAATGAACACTAAACATTTATTTTGTACCCATCACTTTAAATAGCACATTATTAAATTATCTGAAAGCCTATTCATTATTATCCTCATTTTATGAATGAGAAAGCTGAAGCTTAGGTTAAGTATCTTGTTTAAGGTTACATATTTAGCACTCTCCTCATCCTAAGATTGATCTGATTCTAGATTCTATTGCCTTAACTCTTTGACATACCATGTCTCCAGTGGATACATGAAAAACTAACGCACAATAAATAAAAGGACAAAGGACAATAATGAAGAGACACTCTCCATAGTTCTTAGAGGAAGAAACCACCACTTTGCTATACTGCTCTAGTTAAGTCTATCCCCATCCCCCAATTCTAGAATTGACCTCCAATAGTGTTAACACACTGTCATAATCAAGACAGTCTGTGTGGGCTTCACATACGACACCAGTTAGAAATAGGACATCACCAGTGAACAGCACACAAAATAAAACTCCTTCAGATGATATTCAAGGTCTGTTATCACCCGTCCTTCTCTCTGACCCTCAACTTACCTTCCCACTCCTAGCTCCCTCTCCAGTGCTCTAAGCTCCTGCCAGTTACTGTGACTAGTCCCAAGTTGGCCTCCCAACTCTGCCTCCAGGCATTTCCTGGTGTTCTGTCCTCCAGGCAGAAGGAGGAGATTTGCAACTGTGCTTGTTCAAATCACATGCACATCCCTTTCTTCCCCTTAAATCCCCAAAAGTCCTTACCATCTCTCCTCCACAGCATTTATCAGATACCAAGTCCTAATCCTTTTACATCTCCAATAATAATTTGAACTGCACCTTGACGTAGAAGAACTAACACTTTTTATTACTAGAAAGAGTCTTAGAACTTATCACATACATCTGTTATTCTTTAGAAGAAGAAAACAAGGCCTAAATGTTAACTAATAGGTTTTTTTTTTTAGTTCCAGAACCAAATGAGAGGGTTGGAAAATTTTGTTTCTCCCATCTGTCTTTCTTCTGGAACAACTGGTCTACTGGCAAAATGACGTTTTGTTTACAACAGCATATCCCAAGCTGGAGTTTGGAAGAACTACACCTAGAAGACGCTATGTAGTCAAACTGTATGGAAAACTCTAGGTTTCCTTCTGCAGGGCTTCGGAGACTTTATAACGCTAAAATGCACTGTGAGTCTGCAAAAGTGAGGGTTAAAACAATTTCAAAACTGATTGAGCTATTGTCTCCATCTGTCCCAGAAGGCTTATCATCCCCATCTTCATAAGTAGCATCCAGTGGAATGTGCATGAGAAAAACTAAGCGCTAACTTGTTAGTGATCAGTCACATTTTAGAAAATTCAGTATAAACACTTTCCACACCATTAATATAAAATTTAATTTGGCAGAAGCATTTTTTCCTTATAATTTTATACTACCTTCATCATTACATGAGGACTAGTGACATACATATTATCATGTCAAATATGTCTGTTTAATTAGTGATAATTAAATATTCAGATGTACAAAGAACTAAGTAAATATTCCTGCGTCATTTTGACTATAAATAAAATTTTAATTATGAAGTTGAACTTTTATTTCCTTCTTACAATCCATAAATAATGTAACAGTCTATTCAAACAAAACTATTAGCAAAATTGAGCAAAACTGCTGAATATAAACCATGCCCTAAAAATAAATGCATAAGATGTAGAAAGCAAATTAATTTGAGTCTGAAACACTTTTTGTAGCAGAATGTGCAAGAAAGGTGAACTAAGGCGAATTTACCAGAAGTAGAATAGGCATCTGTTTTATGAGTATGGCATGTCGTCAACTAAAAGATAAAAATATTCAAGCCATAGTTAAAAGTTCATGCATTGCTCTTCCATAACACAGGCAGTTTGTAGTGAGACTAAACAAAGGAAAAATGATCACTTTTCTAGTCAATGCAAAGGACGTTTGTGGCCTAGCTAGACTAAAGCTGAGCTTCTAGTGCCAAACCAGTGACCTAAATGAAAGGAAGGTCTCACTTTCCTTCTTACCTTTTACTCACAGCTTGCCAGTTGTTGACTAAGAAGTCTTTTGCGACATACCGGCCAACTTCAGATGCTGCCACAACCTCAATTATATTTGTTTCATTAGAAGTGAATGGAGATGTGCTGATGGCATACTCCATATATCTGCAAAAGTGCATTTTCAAAAAATACATTTTAAACATCCAACATAAAGAGTTAACTTAAATTAACAAAATCAAAATTCCATGGTTCTAAGGTAGTGAAGCACAAATACGCATCGTTTTAATACTTACATTAGCACATTTCAATTTTTTCCTACATTAATTTAATTCCTCTACCAGAAACTTTCAATGTAAGTTGACCATAATCACCTGTTAAGTATCCATGGGTCTTTGCTGCAGCTCATTGCGTAAGCAAGTTGAATCTTTTCTTCTTCGTTTGTTGTATTAGTGTAAGTATTTAACAAGATGTCCCACTCTTTATCACTTCCCAAGGCAATGCCATAACATAAAACCACATCTTTAATTGGATAAGGTATTCTGTAAAATATAACATAAAATGACATTTTTCATAGTAGTTATGTTTACCCAGGTTATCATATTTTAGAAGCATGAATCTAGTAAAAATATTTATAGTCACAGATACAAGGGTCAACAGTAGGAATCTAGAGAGGCAATTGTCAGAACTGTCATTAGCATGAATTCCCTGAGAAGAGATCATCAAATTCCAAACTAAGGGGCTTTAAGAAAGAAGTAAATTAGAATAGTATAGAGTATATTGATAATACAAGTTGGTCTTGTATCTCATTATCACGTTTCCTAAGAGTCCATCCGAGGTGGTATATTAAAGGTAATAAAACCAAAATGAGAGTCTCAGAGCTCAGTGAGGCAACAAACTAAGAGAGAGATGGAGAGAGGTGCTCTGCAGCACTCTTAGATGTAACAATCATAAAGAACAACCTATTAAGACTCAAAACAAGCATAGACAGCTCAAAGTAAGTGCTTATTGGAAGAATGCTTTGGCAATGAGAGGTCCTAGGTGACAATTCATTGTATAAATTCTAGTCTATTGTTATACACAGACCCACATTAAACACTGGTTTTTTAAAAAAGGTATTTGAAAAGAATAGTAGGAGAGAGTGCCTAACCAAGCGAAAGCAAAACACTCATTCCCACAGGGAGTACATCAAAAAGGGAAATTGCTGGTGCTAAAATAGGACAAAAACAAGAGGAATTACAATATTACTCTTACTCATTTTCTGGATGGTCCACCCATTTTGCGAAAAGTTCTTTTGACAGCTGAAGGCAGTCTTCAAGGCCCAACCAACACGCAGTCACAAAAAGTTTTTTCAGTGATATTCTTGAAGAAAAATTCAAAGAAAAACAGTTTATTTTGCATTACCACCCTCATTTTCTCTGCCTCCAAGAATATGTGTTTCATAAAAAGATGGGTATTTTAAAATATCCTTTCAATGACATCAGGTTTGTTTTAAAAATTGTTTTTGTGGATGACAGATGTATTTAAGATTCAGAGAAATATTTACTGAGAGGCTCTTGGGCACCAAAAAGAGCTCCTAAGGCCAGTATTTTTTGAAAGTTAGAAACAAATTACTGCCATCCTTCATCTCCCTCAAACACACATGGGTGTACACACACTCCACAGCTGTTGTCAATTTATTTTTCCTGTCTTTTATTTAGAATTGCCTTATGGATACAACATGATTTTAGAGTATCTAATCTAAGAGACTTTAAAATAAAGTTCTTTCTCTATACAAGAAAGGGAAAGGGAATAGTTCATTCCTCCCCTTCTACAATTTGTTTTCTTTTGCTTTAGTATGTTTCTTCTACTCCTCCTGGCTGTTACATACGTGTTCAGAAAAAGAATAAAGGTGTTTGGTTGGTTTGGTTTGTTTTTACAGCTGAGCAGGGTTGTATACTGTACTTCAAAACAAAATAAGTTCAAAAGAATACAGTGAAGACCAATAATAAATCCAGGTAAGTGATGTCTTGTGGCCCCTCCTCCAGGTTTGGGGTCAGGGTAAAGAAACCCAAATTGGCCGTTAAGTTTCCAGAAAATGCAGCGCCAAATCTCTGCTACTCCATCCTCCAGTTTCAACCCAGCCTGGCCTGACCTTCTGATAAGCTGAAGAGGAATGTGCAAGGGTGGAGGTCCTCTGAGAGACAGTTCTAGGCATTCATTTACATACTCTACTCACTCCCTCTCCTCACCCATCCCAATCTCAAGCTGGTGGCAACAAGCTGGAGTTCTGTGGAAGTGCAGTGTAACTCCCTAGAGCTGCTCTGAAGAGAACTGTCCCTGGGATGCTATAAAAAGTAGGCTGCTTCAGTCCAATTTAGGAGAGCCAAGGAAATGTCTGGTTAACAAATGTGCTGCCTGATTGAGCACACTTTTGCCTTCCCACTCATTCATACAAATTGCCTAACCACTCTCGATCCCATTTTATGTGCTTCTAATCCCATCCCTTAGCACTAAAATTTCTGCCCTCCCAGAAGAGTACTATTGAGACAGAATAATCATACTTTGTATATTTTGTATTTCTTGCTTGGTCTAATTGATTTGAACTTCATGTTGACCAGAAGTTGTAGGTATAATCCCTATACTGTTATTGGCTACAGAGTCCCTCCCTAAATCTACAGACCATCCTACACACAAAACTTAGGGCACAAGGAAGACAGAAATACTACCACCACACTTTGCCTCTTGCCTCCTTCCTAGACCACCATGACAATGTGTTTACTCTCCTCACCAAACCAGCAATATGAAAGTCATTTGTGAAACTAACTTGCGCTCACAGATCTATAGCAGTGACTGATCTATATCACTGTCAACCTACTTCATCTTATCTGCATAATGACTGAATTTCTGTTAACAATAATATACAGAGGGGACCTTTTCCCCTGTGGCTTTCCCATGCCCTTCAACTCACTGGTATAGGCTAGCTTTGCTTAGTACATCTTCACCAATAGTAGGACACATTTATAATTTCAACCAGTAGTCTAGGCTTTGAGAATATAGAGCTATAAGCTCCTATGTGTACATGCACGTGCTTTGCAGGTAAATTAAGATCTCAAACGACTAACTTCTGTTAGAATACATGTAGCCCAGCAACCTCTGAGCTATTGTTCTCAAATAATAATAGCATATAAAATCTCTCAATGAATAACAGATATGAAGATTTTATTTTATTACTTCTGGAAGCCTATTAATATGAATGCATTTTATTCAATTATCACTTCTGAAAACATACTTACAGAGCTAAGTAGTCATCTTGTAATGCCAACACATTTTCACGAATTATAGTTGAATAAATATTCCATATTAAATTAAGTCTCTTTAATAGGTACCTCTATAAACAACAAAGAAAATACACTGTTAGTTCTGGCTTGCAAACACTGAATTTTCACTGTGTTTCTATTTATTTATCTGAAAAGACATTGATAGACAAGTGGCAGATATTTCTTCAGAAATTATCTTTATCTGTTACTAATTATATAACTGGTTTATTTTTTAACCTCTTTGGGTTTAGTTCCATTTTTCATAAAATGTGGTTTACCATAATACCAACGTTACAGTGTATTATGAGGATTAAATAATATAATATATTGCAAGCACATTGCCTGGCACAAAGCAAGAACTCAAAAAATATTAGCTATAATTATCATTTAACATCATCCCATATATTTCCAGTTATGTCCAAAATAGAGAAGAAATGTAAAAATATAAAATAGTCTTTCTGCCATAAAACATCCACGCTAAGTATACATTCCTCAAAAAAAAAAGAACTGGTTTATGTCCTGGACAAACTGAAGCCCTAATTTTGAAATAAATATAAGCTATCAGCTGGTAAATATAAAATTATAAAAGTTAGATGTTTACTAATACATCCCTAAGAATTAACTAGCTGCTGTTCATCGAAATTCTTTAAAGACAAATATTAGTTTTACTTCTTCACCCAGAACAAGTCATCAGATGTTATCAATGAGCCTCTTCAATCCCACCAAAATTTTAGTGCCTTCTTTTCGTAATCACCATCCCAAGCTCAGCTAAATTCCCATTGGTACTTCGGCCACTAGGAAAAAGAAAGTCTGGGGCCGTTAGACGTATTTGTGTTCTCACCCTCCGAATGGCCCAGAAATTCACTCGAAATCATGACCTAACACACTTTTTGGTTTGTGTGACCCCTAACTCCCCAAAGATGGCTACCTAACTTTCACTTTGATTTTGCCTTTGCTATTTTTTCCTATAATTGCTGTTTAAGATCTAACAATGGAAAATATTTTTTTCATTTATGATGGCATGTCATTTCTCTGTTCAGTAATTCTAATTTCTCTCTTTCTCTTCCTAGTATCAAAAGCATCTTCAAATTTTTACATTTTCTGGAATATATCTCTCTGGATTTAAGTGCTGTTCCTATGAGTCATAATATTGCAATTATAAACACAGAGTTGTTACAATTTATTCTGGCTGCCTAACAATCTCTTAGGAAAATAGTTGCTAATAAATACTATCCTTTTCCCTAAAAAAATACAGGCATACCATTTCCATCCACTTGTGGTTTCTTAGGACACACTGTCACTTCACCAAGAATGAAGTATACTTCCAAACCTCACTCCTGTCCAAGACCAGGTCTATGACTAAGGTTTTTTCTTCTAAGATCAATCAGCCATTGTTAAGGAAATGAATATATATATGGAACTAAGACTATTACTTTGGAAAAGACCTGTCTCACAGATGCTGGCTAAAATATGAAAAGAAGAAGAGAGGATTTATTTAAAAACTACTTAAGAAAGAATGAAATTACCTTTAATAATGAGTATATATCATAGATGTTCACCTCAGAAACAAGATCCCTGGTTACCAAGTTTACCAAGACTGTATGCCATACTATAATTTCATCTTCTTCAGCAAGGTACTTGGTTAACTCAAGTGCTGTTTCAATCTCAATATAATTGTTTCTGTTTGATTTAAAAACACACACACTCAAAAAACCTTCACTTGCTAAGTAATTTGCATGCGTTCGATATTTGTTCCATGTTTCAATGCATGACTTCAATAAGGCATGTGAATAAGTCAAGAAACGAGAAGGTAAATGTCCCATCTTATAGAAAGGATGAAACCCAAGCAAAGTTGACAGGCCTTCCATTTCAATTTGGTACTTTCAAGTGTCCAAAGTCTTGAAGGCTAGAGAAGATTCAGGCCAAATGTTGGACTGATTATTAGGAAATAGAAGAGTTATGCATTCTGTATGCATTCTTATGACAGCATAATTTGCATTCAACAAATATTAATTAGAAGTCATTCTCTATCTAATGCTCTGACAGCTACTGATGTGCACATCAACTACAGGCGTACTCAGAGATATTGTGGATTCTGTTCCAGACCACAATAAAGTGAATATCATAATAAAGCAAGTCACACAACTTTTTTGATTTTCCAGTGCATATAAAAGTTATGTTTATACTATACTATAGCCTATTAAGTAGCAATGGCATTATGTCTAAGAAAAACAGTATGCGCACCTTAATTTAAAAGTAGTTTATAGTCAACAAATGCTGAGTAGTTAATGTCAACAATCTGAGCCTTCAGCAAGTCATAACCTTGGCTGCTAACTGATCAGGGTGGTGGTTGCTGAAGCTGAGGTGGCTATGGCAATTTCTTCAAATAAGCAACAATTAAGTTTGCCAAATTGCTCAATTTCCTTTCACAAAAGATTTCTCTGCAGTATGCGATGCTGTTTAATAGCATTTTACCCACAGCAAAACATCTTTAAAAATTGGAGTCAGTCCTCTCACACATCCTGCTGCTGCTTTAACAACTAAGTATACGTAATATTCTCAATCCTTTGCTGTCATTTCAACAATGGTCATAGCATCTTCACCAGGATTAGATTCTTTCTCAAGAAACCACTTTCCTTGTTCATCCCTAAGAAGCAACTTCTCATCCACTCAAGTTTGATCATGAGATTGCAGCAATTCAGTCGCGTCTTCAGGCTCCACTTCTAATTCTAGCTCTATTGCTATTCCCACCGTATCTGAAGTAACTTCCTCTACCAAAATCTTAACTCCTTAAAGTCATCAATGAGACTTCTTCAAAACTCCTGTTTATATTGATTGTTTTACCTCCTTTCATGCATCGCAAATGTTCGTAATGGCATTTGGAATGACGAATCCCTTCCAGAAGATTTTCAATTTACTTTGGCCAGATTCATCAGAAGGATCATTATCTATGGAAGCTATAGCCTTATAAAATGTATTTCCTAAATAATAAGAGGTAAAAGTAGAAATTACTCCTTAATCCATGGGTTGAAGAATTGATGTTTTGTTAGTGGGCATGAAAACAACATTAATCTCCTTGTACATCACCATCATAGTGCTTGTGTAACCAAGTGCATCGTCAATGAGCAGTCATATTTTGGAAGGAATCTTCTTTTTTCTGAGCAGTAGATCTAAGCAATGGGCTTAAAACATTCAGCAAACCATACTGTAAACAGACGTGCTGTCATCCAGGCTTTGTTCTTCCACTTACAGAGCACAAGCAGAGTTGATTTAGTGTAATGTGTAAGGACCCTAGTATTTACAGAATGGTAAGTGAGCATTGGCTTTCACTTAAAGCTACCAGCTGCATTAGCCCCTGAGAAGAGAGTCAGCCTGTCCTTTGAAACTTTGAAGCCAGGCATTGACCTATCCTCTCTAGCTATAAAAGGCCTAGAGGGCATCTTCTTCCAATATAAGACTGTTTCATATGGAAAAACCTGTTGTTTGGTGCAGCCATTTTAACAATTATCTTAGCTAGATCTTCTGTATAACTTACTATAACTTCTACATCAACATTTGCTGCTTCACCTTGTGCTTTGTTATGGAGATGGCTTCTTTCCTTAATCTTCATGAACTAACCTCTGCTAGCTTTAAAGTAGCACCTTTTCCTGCACCTTCTTCACCTCTCTTGCCTTAATAGAATTGAAGAGAGTTAGGACCTTGCTCTGGATTAGGCTTTGGTTTAAGGGAATATTGTGGCTGGTTTGATCTTTTATCCAAATCACTGAAACTTTCTGCATATCAGCAATAAGGCGGTTTCACTTTTTTTTTAAATCATTCATGTATTCACTGGAGTAGTATTTTTTAATTTCCTTCAAGAACTTATCCTTTGCATCTACAATTTGGCCGTTTGGTGCAAGAGTCCTAATTTCAGCCTATCTCAATTTCAACATGCCTTCCTCACTAAACTTAATCATTTCTAGCTTTCGATTTAAAGTGAAAGATGCAGGACTCCCCCTTTCACTTGAACCCCTAAAGGCCATTGTAGGGTTATTAATTGGCCTGATTTTATTTTTTATTATTATTATTTTTTTAGACGGAGTCTCGCTCTGTCGCCCAGGCTGAAGTGCAGTGGCATGATCTCGGCTCACTGCAAGCTCTGCCTCCTGGGTTCATGCCATTCTCCTGCCTCAGCCTCCTGAGTAGCTGGGATTATAGGTGCCCGCCACCATGCCTGGCTAGTTTTTTTGTATTTTTAGTAGAGATGGGGTTTGCACCGTGTTAGCCAGGATGGTCTTGATCTCCTGATCTTGTGATCCACCCGCCTCGGCCTCCCAAAGTGCTGGGATTACAGGCGTGAGCCACCGTGCCCGGCCCTAATTTCAATATTACTGATTCTCAGGGAGTGGAAGGGCCAAAGAAGAGGGAGAGAGATGGAGGAATGGCTGGCCAGTGCAGCAGTCAGAACACACACAATTATTAAGGTTGCTGCCTTATACAGGCATGATTCATTGCACCCCAAAACAATTACAGTCATAACATCAACAATTCCTGTTCACGGATTACTGTAACAGATATAACAATAATGAAAAAGCTTGAAATATTGTAAGAATTACTAAAATGTGACCCAGAGACATAACATGAGCACATGCTGCTGGAAAATGATGCTGATAGACTTGCTTGACCCAGTTACCACAAATCTTCAATTTGTAACAAATGCAATGTCTGTGAAATCTTAAAGCAAAGCACAATAAAACGAGGTAAGCCTGTAGTACATATGACACTGCACTTGCCTACCACTGAGGAGCTTCAATGAAGAGCTGAGACTTATGCGTAAGAAACCAATAATGAAAGGTCCCAGAAAAGGCAGTGGACACTACAAAGTAGCAAAGAAGGAAAATACGCACGTATAAAAGTCAGGGATAAGACAGAAAAGTCAAGGAAGGCTTCATGGAGGAGAAACTTGGGAAGAGCAGTGAAGGATGCATAGGATTAAAATAGGTAGAAAAAGAGGAAGGCAGCCCAGGACAAATAAGATAAGGTGGGAATTAGTGTGATGGGCCGATGAAGCTAACTGAGGCAGGGGATTTCCTTTGTGTATAGTGAGAAATGGGGCCTAATAGGTAAGTTGGCTCAAACCTGTGCAGATCCTTGAATGTCAGGATGAAGAGTTTAGATTAGGTGGAAAGGTACGCTAGGGATTTAAACAATTGGAATAGCATAATGAAATTGATGTCTAACAATTTTATTGCAATAGTGTTAAAGAAGACAGAATGAAATTCAAAAGGACTGAAGGGTGGAGGCTAATTTAATAGGCCAGGCAAGAGATGATGAAAGCTTGGCTTAGTGTGGGAGCAGTGAAAGTGGTAAAGTGAACCTCCAAAAGACATTTCTAAGAATGAAGAGATAGGACTTGGTGACTGTGCATGTAAGATGATGCAAAGAGAGGAATCAAGGATATCTCTCAGGTTTCAAGTTTTGGTGATGAAAAGAAGAGTAACTTTGACATGCAGGGAGAAATTAATAGCAAGAGCAAGGTAGAGACAAAAATGAAGTTCAGTGTTTAAGGCACTGAATTCGTATGACCACAGGATAAACCTAAGACAGGAGGAAAGATAAGTAGCAATGTAGATTTGGAAGTCATCAACATGTCCTTCCACAAACATTTACTGAGGACCTTACATCTGCTGGCACTCTACAGATACGTAATAAAATGGTCACCAAAACCCAAGAGTGAATGAGTTATCAAAGAAAAGATAGAAGAAAGTAATATAACCATGATTGGTCCTAAGAAGCTCACAGCAGTAGAAGAGGAGTCAGATACACGAGGAGAACCAGGTTTGCATACCAGAGTCTCAGGCAGCCAAAATGACATTTTCAGGAGGATGTAGTGAATAATAGTAAAGTCATGGTGATCTTAGAGACAGAGAGAGGAATTTCAGCCAAGTATTAGACAAGGAAATGTACTGCAAGTCACAGAGGGAAAAGGAGGAAAGAAGGATAAAATAAGAAGACATTTATTCAAGCAATATGGCTGGCTAAAGAAAGAGAAAAAATACTAATTTATTACATATATTTCTTAATTTTATTGCCTGAAAATTTAAATTCTGAACATTTATTAATTTACCTGGTTAAACACTTAGCAGCATATCTTACACTGAGTAAATCTAATATAAATAAAATAAATAATTCTGCAATATATTAAAATACAGGCAAGATTGCATTAAAATTATAGCCATCTCCCTCGGAAAACAGAAATCACTGCCAAATCTTAGTTGGTAGTCTTTTTATTTCCAGCAACTCATTATATTATAAAATTCCATTGCAGCTACAGAATTTCATCCTAATCTTAATCAGTTATGGCCTATATATACTAAATAATCAAATTCATAGTGATGAAGCTATTATTTTTATAAAGGTCTCAAGGTATATTCTGAAACCATGAGAGAAGAAAATATACTCACTGAGACAAGGAAAAGGCATCATCAATCAACTGCAGTCTGTGAATAACAGGAATAGCCTGCAGAATTAGACCGAAATATGTCCAGAAGAAGATGAGAACATTTTTCAGTAGTTTTCAAAATAACAACAATTTAAAGATTACTGCTGCCTATAAGGCACCTTCACATGACTTATCTCATCTGCAGAGAAACAATAATTACTGAGGATAGTCCCCATAATTTATTTATCATACATCTGTTTTTTAAATAAATGAACCCTCTGGACATCAATCATAAGGTTTAAATATGGCAGAGAGTTTTGCCAAAATACTCCTAAAACATACCAAGTTAAAAAATAAAACAGGCAACCAAATTTAAAAGGCCTCTCCAAAACAAGTATACATTAAGTTGTATTACAACATCCAAATTATTTTCGGGGATGTTTTTTGAATAGAAGCCCCTAAATAAATATTATTTAGCGCTATTTTGGTAACATTGAGGTATCATATTTTTTCACATGGTATTTATCTTAAGATTTTACTAATGTGATAGAATGCCACCAACAGATCCCTTTATATCCATGGAATGGCAGGGGCCAATTGCCAGTGTAATTCTTTAGACTTCTGTTTGAACTCCCTGGCATTGCCAGGCCATAGGACTCTGCTGTCAGCTCAGTCCCTAAGGGGGCCCAAGGCCTCCTACATCATACCTTCAGCACCTCTCAGAACTGTGATATATTTGGTTCAAAAACTTTATCTCCATGGCATTTCTTTAAGGGTCCGAGCAAGTCAAGTTTAATTTTTCCGTTGGTATAGTCTAATTTCTTTTCTGGCAGTACTAACACATTTTCTAGATTAATATTAATCATAAAGATTCTCTTTTATTTGCTCACCAATTATGTTGTAGAAATAATGTGCCTCTGTTTTTCAAGAAGTAAATCTACAATGGTTTCAATAAATCATTACTATAACGATAAAACCTCGTGCTTTCATGGCTTAGAATGCCCTTAGAAATGTAATAAGAATTTAGACACTCTGAAAATATTTGAAAAGAAAATAGTACTGTAAGTGGCCTTTGTAGCTTTATTCAAAATCCCAATAATTTGTTTTAATTACTGAACATGTTATGAATCCCTGAATTGTGTCAGGCCTCTGTTAAACATAACACATATATCAACTTACTTAATCTTCACGATAACCCTTTAAGGTACATATATTACACCAATTATTACACATATAAGAAATTGAGGTACAACCAGGATGCCTTCTCTCACCTTTTAATGGTTGATCTTTCTGTTAGGAAGAGACTCCACCTCCATTCCCACCCCTCACCTCCATGAATACTGAAGAGGGTTTTTTTGTTTTTTTTTCCCCCATATTCTTAGAAAGGGGAGATTTGGCTCGAATGTGCCATACATCTGGCAAACAATGAACAAAACAGGAACACAAGTCTCCCTGACGCAGAAACTAAGCTCCAAACCAACATGCTAGAGAGACTGCTGTGTGTCTCAGAGAACTTTCCAACACAGAGACACTTAACACAGAGACATCTCTTAGTTCAACACTCCAGTTTTGTAAGTGGAGTCTAAATGAACCACCGACAGGCTCACAGCAAGTCACAGCAGAGCCGAGTGTACTGACTCCTAAGGTGGCGTCCAGCTCCACTCATGGAAATTTAGTTTAATCCAGTTAAACTCTGATTGATTAGAGCTGGCCAACATTTTAATGTTTATACACTGCATAATTACTTATAGTTATTTTATAGTATAAAGCGATATTGGACTATTATTGATGTTTCGTGAATTAACTTCTCTCTTCTGAGGGAGAGTGGAAATACGTTTTTAGAAGCAAAATTAGTATTTGCTAGCATTTACTGAGTACCTATAATGGGTTTAGAAATTTTAAGTATACTTTCACATACAACATCTCTAATCCTCATGATGAATAAAATATAATAATATTCTCGTTTTAAAATGAAGAAATGGAACCAGGACATTTAAGTAACTTGCCGAAGCTCACAAAACTAATGATTAATAGGAAAATGCATCCTGATTCTTACCTGGAAAGGTTGTTCTGGAAAAGCAAAATGAATGTTCAAAAGCACAAGACATTTGGCCGGGTGCGGTGGCTCACACCTGCAATCCCAGCACTTTGGGAGGCTGAGGCGGGTGGATCACGAGGTCGGGAGATCGAGACCATCCTGGCTAACCCGGTGAAACCCTGTCTCCACTAAAAATACAAAAAAATTAGCCGGGCGTGGTGGCGGGTGCCTGTAGTCCCAGCTACTCGGGAAGCTGAGGCAGGAGAATGGCGTTAACCCGGGAGGTGCAGCTTGCAGTGAGCCGAGATCGTGCCACTGCACTCCAGCCTGGGTGATAGAGCGAGACTCCGTCTCAAAAAAAGAAAAAACAAAATACAACAAATTTAATCAAAATCTCCACTTGCTAAGAATAAGAAA
This sequence comes from Hylobates moloch, assembly GCF_009828535.3. Lineage (NCBI taxonomy): Eukaryota > Metazoa > Chordata > Mammalia > Primates > Hylobatidae > Hylobates > Hylobates moloch. The sequence goes on from NW_026652281.1 coordinate 32,616,366, forward strand.
AAAAATCCTTTGTATGCCTGGAGGTGAGGGGCAGGAATGAAGGTGGACTCTCTTCCCACCAGAATGTTCAACCTCTAAAACACTAGATAAGGCATTATAAATTATATTTAATTAAAAGTATCAAAAGCAACCTTACCTTAGGATCCTTTTCAAGTTGTTGATTTAGTTTCTTCCAACCCAGTTTATCATAATTAACTCTATAATATCCAGTCATATTCAAATTCAAAATCACCCAGTCACGGTCAGAATCTGAAACTTGCATTTCAGGGAATACTTCTATAAAGGAATGTGGGAATAATTTGAAATGGTACATTTAAAAAAGATTTTAATACCTATTTTAATACACACTCGATTCTAAACAATAAACCAAAAAATTAAAGAAATTCTAAAATATATATTGCTCTTACCAGGTACTTATATATTTTTCACATATAATGGCTTTTGATTTGACACTTTTCTTTAAAACTCTATGTTCAACAAGAATGACATTTTAGTTTGAAATGAGATAGCTTTTCAAAAGCTAGACATTTCAATATTTTATTCCCTGCCTTTATATATGCATATATGTAAAGATGTTTTTAAAATTTGTTACTTACTGCTGCTTTGATCTAGCCAGACTAAAGGTTGTGTAGCTCCATTTTTTATCCAAAGAATAGGGACAATCCAAGTGTCACTTATTGGAAGAAAATTTAAAAATTGGTTACTTTTCACACATAAAAACATACACTCTGAGCCACTATTAAAGAGATGATGAAATAGCACACAGAATTCAGTTTCTTTGGTCATTCTCTCTGGATATGCAGGCCTTTGCTCTTAGGATTACTCACCACTGTTTTTACAAGCCAGTTTTACTTTGGCTATTGTTTACTCCTCTCTCCTGTTGTGTCTTATGGATTTACTTTGTTTTATAACTTAGGTAGCTACTAAAACTCTCATGTCTGAAACCTTCAAGGCCTGTGTATGTTAAATTATAGACACCTGGCTTCACTCAAGGGTAGTTCAAACGCTGCAAACAGACCCAAATCCGTGCATGCCCAGAGAGGTGAAAAGTAGTTTAGAAGAAAAAGCTTGACAATCACTTCAAAATACTTTCAGCTCAAGCATTCTCCCCATCTGAAAAGTATTCAACAGGAATCAGCCATGACATTTATATTTATTGAATGTCTGCATTCTTCCCACATTGCTGGACGTGACCTGGATGAAGTAGCTGACCACAGGAAGCACATTCATCATTGGAAGAGACACACTACTCAGAGTTTGGGCAATACTTCCAGTCTTGTTAAGTTCTCACAAGCCTGGTGTCTTGAAGACCGTCATCTGTGGGTCTGTGTTTATCTGCATAGCTAAGACACACAGGTTTTCTGAAAAATCACAGAGTAGTACAGACAGAAGGAAACTTTGAGTGTCCCATTTCTCTCTCCTGAGGCTTTAAAGAAAGAGGAGAACTATCTGAAAATTTTGGTGATGGTATTTGAAAATTAATTACTCATTTGTGCTGATACTGCAATGAAATGTGAAGATTAAAACTATCAAAAACAGTTGAAAATCAGCTAACAAATTAAGAAAGGGAAGAGAAGAAGAAAGGGATAAAGGCTAGGCTATTTTATACTCATTTCACTTTTACACAATCTTTTGGGATACATGCTATTGCATGTATTTTATAGATAAGGCAACTGAAACTCACAGAGCTTAAACAATACCTAAGGTTTGAATTTTTGACAAGTCAGTATTTGAACCCAGGTCTAACTGAATCTAAAGGCCACAATTCTAATATTGTGGGTATGGCTACACATACACAAATGCACGCATCCACACACATACGTGCACACCCCTGCACAGAACTATTCCTCAAGGAAATAGTTACCATTCAGTTTCATTTCTAAGGAAGAGAAGACTACTCTGCAATAAGACTTCCTTTCCTCTTTACTAACATATGGCAATCTATGGCTCTATCTTATTGCCTCTCACTCAGAATCCCAAGTAATTCATTACCTCTGTCTGAGGGATGAAGAGGAACACACAATACCCCACAGCTTGGGTTGCTGATGTAACCCTAAATCCCAGGGTAGGGGCACTGTGTCTTGAATCCCTAACTGCGGGTCTCTGGCCTTGCCCACACACAAGGGCTCTGCTTCACCGTAGTACACAGTCACATTCCAGAAGTGTGTATGCCCAGCGAGGGTAAGGCTTCTTCACCCACAGGCTGGATTCCATTGGGTCAGAGCTCAACCCCAAGGAAGGTGAAGACAAAGAGGAGCAAAGCTACCTACTTGCTGGTTAGAAGAGTCCGATTTTTAATGTTTTCAGGATAAAATGGCTCCTGTTTCATGATGCCAGTAGACACATTTAAAGTGATCACTGGAAAACCACTCTGGTGTGTCCAACTGTCCATTATGTTTTTTACTGTTGCTGGCAAAATAACTGTACTCTGGTCATCTATGGCCTGTTTTAAAAAATCACCACAAAAGCGGGTAAGGTTATCAGTGAAACATTTTGAAGTAGCAATCTCCAAAAAGAAACTCGGTAGCTATTCTCTTCCTCACTTATGTAGTAGTCCCGCAGTGGGTGATCCCCTGGGGCAAATTTAGAACTCTGTTTATACATGAATGGTTCTTTAATTCGTTAAATCAATAAATATGAACACATATTTATTGATCTAACATGTTCCATGCTCTGTTCTGGGCACTGGGAATATAGTGAAGACTAAAGACACTACCCATGACCTAAGGGAGTTCTACAACAAGACAAAGTTGTTTTCCTGTGGAACTGCCATTCACCCATGGCCTCCCAGTCTTTTCCTGTATCATACAAAACAACTCAGCAAGAATGTGTCAGAAAGTAGGACAACTACCATTTGAAAGTGCCTCCATAGATCATCTTGCTCGGCGTTTGAGTAGGAAAATGTCTTCAAATATGACTGTAAAAATAGAAAAGTTAAGGTTAAAATAAACAGCATGCCAATGCAATTTATGTTTACTGCCATCCAGGTAACAACTATTTTGCAAGCTCACCTTGAGTGCACTGACAAATAAATGCTCATTCAAGAAACAAGAAAGCATCCGGGCCATAGACGCTCCCTAGGACAAAAGAAGCTGACCATTATTTGAACAAAATTCAATATCCACATACTGACACATTTCATATTTATAAGCAATATTCTGAGCTGTGCTCCTGAGGGCATTTTGCATTTTAGTTGAATATTTGAATTATTTTGCAACGCGCTAACAAAATAGTAGGCTGTCACTAATTAAGAGGTAAAAGGTAAGCAGATGTCCTACATGTAAAGAGCACAGAGTACATAAAATTTTTAAAAATTGAGATCTTTACATAGCAAGAATAAATTTCCACCAAGCAGAAGGGTTCACCTTAAAAGTAGCAAGTTGTTAAAGTCTATGGTTGATGGATCGAAGCATTAATATCGGCTTGAAGGATATTTGCAAGGCAAGGATTAATTTAATCATGTTTTCTGACACCTATGTATTGAATTAAAGTAAGGTTATTTTCATAAAATGTTTTAAGTTGTATGATGATATAGGACCCTTAGAATCCATTTTATGCAACTTTCTACAAGAGTACAAAACCAAAGGAAATTTCTAACTGCTTTTACCTTGCTGTAAGTAAATATGTCAAAGAGTTCCTGTATTTCACTTGTTTTGAAATTTTCCACCTTCATGGCCACAGCTCTAGTCACCAGGGCGTGATCTTCTCTGAGGATATTATGTAAAATGTTAGAAAAAAAGATCTCATTCTATAAAGGAAAAGATGGAGGCACATTAACTCCTGAGGTGTCACAGAAAACCAAAATTCTATGGTCCTAAAATACTTTCAAAAACTGATATTGAAGAGGGAGAAAATTCAGTAATTGAGAAGCGTCTTTGAGTTGAAATATGCCAAATAAGTCAGGATTCCTTGAATAACAAAACTATAAGATACTTTCCTTCCCATTTGTACCCTTTTTCATTTCAGTTTTTAAAAAGTCAATTACAAAGTTAACGTGGTTTCCAAAAGCCACCTACATTTCCCACAGGGAGGTCCATGGCCATCCTGAGAGGGCCTTCCTTAAGGTGGTTTTAATTATCTAAAATTTTATCAGTAATTTTATCAATAACTCCTTAAAATCAATCCGTCTCTCTTTCATGAATATTTACAAACCAAAAGCATGCCAGATCTACAAACTCACAAAGATGCTGACGTAATAATTGAAAATTGAAAATAAATCCATAAAATGGATACTACCATTTATGGCTCATGCATTAAGTAAGGCAATTTATTATATTTTAATGAAAACCACAGGACTCTTCGAAAGACTAGCTCTCTCTCAGACACATCATAAGGGCAATTTCTCCCTGAAGTAAAGCTAGAAGAAAAACCAGCTTATAGCCAGAGAGTCTTGTGATGACAGAACTAGAGCAAAGAGCAGTGGAGAAGTTATAACGACACACGTTCACAGCCCCGAGAGCCAGGTGAACACCTCATGATCCACGGGAACCCTCAGGTCCCTACTGACTATCTTTGGGATCTGCAGGTTGACTCTTTCACCCTTCGACAGCGTCAGATTTTCAAAACCTGTTTCACTTGCATTTGCCAATGTTCTCATCAATCCCTTTCTATTAGCACATTATTTTTAGGCTAGTAATACCATTGATTAGGCTATTATCAAACTCTGCTTTTCTGGAAATGAGAAAGCCTATCATTTAGAGCAATACATCTCAAATTTTAACATGAACAAGGATCACCAGGGGATTTTGTCAAAATCACGCTCTGATTCAGTTGGTTTGGGTTGGAGCTTGTATTTCTAATAAACTACCTGATGATGCTGATGCTGCTAGTTTGAGAATCACACTGAGTAGCAAGGATTTGGAGGAGTCATCTGCATAGGTCTGCTCCTACTCAGTAAGCATGGATTTTATTAGCTCAACACTCAAGGCTTCTTGAGAGTGTCTCACGGGTGACCTATAAGCACAATGTAGAAACTACAGAAAATAAAATGACCCATAATAACGCACCCTAAGATCACCACCATTAAAATGTTAGTGTCGTTCTTTTTCATCTTTTTTCTTATGTACTATTTATTCCCATAGTTGTAAAAACTTTTTATCTTGCTCATTTACTTATTATAGCATTTTACAATTTTGCTACCTCATCTTTACAATTATCCCTTATAATGGCTGCTGCATTATAAAGAAAATAGAAACATAAATTGAAAGAAAATAAACCAAAATTTAATAGTGATTATCTGAGGGTAATCAAACCACAGATGATTTTCTTCTTTTCAAAGTAGAGCAGACGAAACTTTTGCAAAAGAAAAACCTTAAAATATATAAATACATAGCTGCATAATAACCCATCGGGTCAATGGCCCATAATTGATTTGATCATTTCCCTTTTATTAGCTAGACATTTAAGTTACTTTCAGCTTTTTGCTGTTTTCACCAGTTTTAATGAACATTTTTGCACATACTGCTTCTCCACATTTTGTGGGTCTCCGCTAACCCTGTCAGAACAGATAGTCTCTCTTTCTTCTGCCTGCCTCATATAAGGTTTTATGTAATCTTCTTGATATCACTATCACCATACAAGGTAACTGACGAATGAGGCAAACACCTCTTCCTCAACACCCTAGAGGTCTTTCTACTCTGGGCCTCCCGTAAAGTGATGCTCTCTGTAGCCTGTTTCAGTTCTATTGGAGGGAAACACTACAGAAAACATGATGTCAGCTTTAAAAAAACTATATAGCTACTGCATATAGTGATTAGATAATATGAATCTGTATATTCACCAATACTTTGTCCCACAAGCTGCAATATGTAAGAGAAGGCCTATTAAAATTTCTTCCTTTTTTTTTTTTGGAGACAGTCTCACTCAGTTGCCCAGGCTGGAGTACACTGGTGTGGTTATAGCTCGCTGCAGCTTCAATTTCCTAGGCTCCAGCAATCCTCTCACTGCAGCCTCCTGAGTAGCTGGGACTACAAGGGTGCAGCACCATGCCCAGCTAATTAAAAAAATTTTAATAGAGACGAGATTTCGCTATGTTGCTCACGCTGGTCTTAAACTCCTGAGCTTAAGAGATTCTCCCACTTTGGCCTCCCAAAGTGTTGGGATTACAGGCATGAGCCACCACACACGGCATAAAATCTACTCTTATCCTTAGAAATATAACAAATATAACATTATTTATTGTAATAAATTTGTATAGAATATCATGATGATTAAAAACACAGGATTTGGAGTTAAAGTGCCTGTGTATGAATCCTTCCTCAGCCCTTTAGGAGTTATGTGACTCATCAAAGACCACCAACTTTATCTCTCTGAAACTCAGTTGCCATGTGGAAATGGGTAAAACAAGAACAACAAAATAATCAATGGATTATTATGAGGACTAAACTATTTTTCGTGATGTTCCAAGCACAACGGATAGCAAATAGGACATGCTCAATAAGGGTTAACCACTGTGGTGATTACTTATCATTATTTTTATTATTATCCTTCAGAATTGTCCTGAGGATTGAATGAGATAATATAAATAATTCTATTTAAGTACATAAAACTAGTGCCTAGTTACTGGTAGTTGTCTCAACAGTACCTAGCAGATGCCAGTACCGTCTGTTGAATGACTGCATGAACCCATTTTACAAATGAGGAACTAAAGCTCAGAGGTGTTCATCTGCCTGCCTCAGCTTACTATCATAGTAAAGGCAGAGCAACATCTGATGGCTGCAGTGCCCATATGTACTTTTTCCCTTCACCAAGTCTGCTGCTTTCTTAGATCAGGCAGCAGGAAGGTGGAGGAAAGTCAGTGAGTGGCAATGTCAGGGCTAGAGCTTCAGAGTTCCAGAAAGCCTTCGTCCTTAATGTTCTGACCCCTTGAGCATAATCCATTCATATCAGCTGAAATTAGACCTCGAAATAGAAAAAATTGAAAATCTGTTTCTGCATAAAGGTCTATGATTCTGTTACTCAATCTCAATCACATTACTAGATTAAAAGGAGGTTAAAGTTCTTGATCTCCAAAAATCATTGAAAGGAGAGCTTAAGCTTTTTAAAAACAAAGAACGTGGCAATGTCCTCAATCGCCAAGATCTGATGCTTTCACTCAGCTCCACAAGCAACTAAGAGATATGGAAAAGAGTGGTTAAGAAACTAACGATAAAAAGAAATAATTAAAAGCTACAAAAAGAGACTAACGTTGTAATCTTAGCTTCAAAAATATGAGGAATATGTTTTTGGCAAGTTTTGCAAGATACTGATAATAACCACTTTAGTTGTTATAAGAGGTAACTGAAATTGATGCTCATGATGTATTCTATCTACTCAAGAAAATAGAGTAAATTTCATTGTCTTATGTGAATTAAATTTCTTCCCTTATTTACTCTATCCACAGAGTTAATTTAGGACATACCCAACTGCTTTTAAAAGAAGTTAGAGATGGCACTAACCATGAGTGAATAAAAGTTATGAAAGAGACATACAAACAATTTTGTAGGCATAGAGGAAGTGGAAAGCACTGTTGGAGATAGCAAAGACAATAAACACATACTATATGTAGATAAAGACACACACACACACACACACACACACACAAGATTAGCTTCTTGAGGATAAGAACACTCCGGTGTGTTTTTGCTATAGAGCACAGTGGTTAAAAGCATGGGCTTCGCAGTTGGCGTGACCTGGAATTGATTCTCAGTTCTGACGTTTAATAACTATGAGAGCTTAAGCAACTTACTTAATGCTTCTATACCTCAGTTTCCTCACGTGTAAAATAGAAATAACAACAGCACTCATATGGTTGGTTTGAGGACTCAGTAAGATGATGTATGTATAAGCGCTCACACTGCCTGGCACTTAAGTTCTAAGTACTCACTGAATGGTAAATACAGTATTATTGTTGTTATCGTCATCCTTGTCATCAGACTAGACCCAGACAGCTGGTTATAAAATCAGGCCTGTCCCAGTTGGGCAAATGACCTTGGGCAAGTCATTTAACCTTTCAGTACTTCAGTCTCCTGATCTATATAATGACGTCCAAACTTTCCTCCAGGACAAGCAGGGCCTGTGCATAGTCTTTGCGGAGGAAGAGAGAGGTGCTGCGGAGTGACTGGGCTGGGGGCCTCTTATAGCATGTCTGTAAAATGCCGGGAGGTGGCATGGAACTCGGGTGTTAAAAGCCTGCACTACATCAGTGCTTGCCAGAGGCTATGATTTCACAAACAGATAAAAAGAGATATTTTAAAAGGTTTCTGTGGCACTAAGATAGGCTTGTCAACGTTTTTTTTCCTGCCAAACTATCGACCAAAACAAGTACCATTTACCTACCATCGATTATCAACTTTCATAAAAGAAGGAAAGCTTACTTCCAAAATAAGAGAAAGAATATCAACTTAGAATCTCCTTCAGAATGAATAGATTGAGCCTGTAAAGAAGATCCAGCAAGTAGAGATAGCATTTCAATATTAATAAATCCTTTGAATGAGTGAAGGTAGGGAGGAGAAAAGAGGTCAGTAATCCAGACTTGGAACAAATGGCAGCTGAGATGAGACGGGGACCAGCAAAGAGAGGCAGGAAGGAACAATCCTGAGGACCAGAGAGGTTACGGGAGACAGAAGAGGAGGGGAAGAAGATGCAAACCAAGAAAGGACCTCTGGTTTATAAAAGAAGTGAGGTTTCTATCAAAAGATAACATGAAGTCTAAACATTTAGATATCTAAATCAAATCAATTTGGTTTTATCATGGCATTCTAAAAGCACTACATAATTACTATAAATAAATTAAATATCAGAAGTAAAACCTACAGTTGAAAGAATTAGATCTGCACATGGATGTATTTATTTTTCAATATTATTATTTACTCAAATTAGCAAAACAATATCAGCAATAATATTAAATATGAAGTAGCATATTACTTATCATAAAAGTCATACACTGCTGTTACAGTTGCTTTAAAATATAGTCTAGGTTGGGTGTGGTAGCTCACGCCTGTAATCCCAGCACTTTGGGAGGCCGAGGCTGGTGGATCCCTTGAGTCCAGGAGTTTGACACCAGTCTGGGCAACATGGCGAAATCCCATCTCTACAAACGATACAAAAATTATCTGGGCAGGGTGGCACATGCCTGTAGTCCCAGCTATTTGGAAGGCTGAGGTGGGAGGACTGCTTGCGCCCAGGAGGTCAAGACTGCATTGAGTCAAGATCGCGCCACCACACTCCAGCTTGGGTGACAGAGCGAGACCCTGTCTCCAGCCTGGGTGACAGAGCAAGACCTAGACTATATATATATATAGTCTATATAGCAGGACTAAGAAATATATCTAGTAGGAATAAGTGAAAATAATCTTAGGCAGTCATTTAAAATCTTTTTAAAAAAGATCTAATGATTTGTAGAAATGCTCAGGATTATGAAGTAGAAATATGAGTATGTAGAAATATGAAGTAGAATATGAAGTAAAAAAAGCAATAAAAAACTTTATGTAATTCCCACTTTCAAAAACATTTACAATAGATAAAAAGCCTGGAATTAAAAAAAATATCAAAAAGCTAACACAAATTATTTTTGGTATTATAGGTAATTTATTATTTCTTGTATTTTCCTGTATTTTATACATTTACAAGAATGAATATGCATTACTTTTATAATTAGGGGAAAAATGTTAAATAAACTCAGTAAACATACTTACTCTTGGGAGTTTAGGATTAAAGTAGTTAATTACTTCAAACTCAAAATAAGATGCAAAACCCTCGTTGAGCCAGATATTGTTCCACCAATTCATGGTAACCAAGTTTCCAAACCACTTTTGGAAATGAGAAGAAAAAAAGAGCTTTCTTAAATTTAATTTTTAAGTTATATTCATTGTAATTGCATGTTAAGTAAATGTAAGGTCAAAAGACGTAATTAAAATTTATTTGCCATCAATAACAAAACTTGAAGACAGGACACCAAAAAAGCAAGTTGTTGTTTTCACATAAGGAGATATTAGTCATGCATTTCTCAGAAATATTCCATGTTCAATTATTAAAAGCAATTTTTGTTTTCAAACTGCGATGTTTCAACATAAGGTCAGTTAGAATAGCATTTCTTAAACTGTCCACTTGGCCCAAAAGTTGTTTTTAGTTCCATAAAACAGAAGCCCTGAATGCTGACTTGCCACCTACTAATTCTAGCACCTTATACTCTAAGTAGGCTGCCAATGGATTTTACTTTAAGCAGTTGTTTATATTTTAAGAAAATAATTTGATCTGTGCCATGTACAAATCACTCAAATAATTATATGTTCTGCAATATGGTTCAGCTGTAGTTATTTTCTGTTTGAACTGAACAGAAAAAAAAAAAGCAGTGTCAAATGGATGATGAACAGGATTAGGAAAGAAAAACAATGATTTCCAAACTAACAAACCCAAGCCCTGGTATTTAACCAAATTCTTATATCAGCTATAATTACTAATAGCCTGTATTGCAAAACAATGTGTCACTTAGGCTATAATAAAAAATGACACTTCGGGTGACTTAATAAAACTTGTGAATGTGTGTGTTTTACTGTGCACCAGGGTATTAATCAATCCTAGTAAACTGCTCTTTTCCAAAACTTCTTATGGAGCCACATTACTAAGATAACATTGTTGAGATTATTTCTTTCTTAACAGACTTGTATTAATGGAGCAGACACTGAAATGCAGATATGAAAATCTTCATCAAATTAAACAGCTAAACTTCTAAAATCTCAGTGCAAAAGCAAATAGATCTGATTAAATGAATTGTCATTTACACAACTATTGGGAATGCAGCTCAAGGGTTAATTATTGCCACCTTGCTAATATATTACCGGTATCCATTTAACCTCTCTCCAACAACAGCAACAACTAGAAATTTATAACAATCTGAAATGTGGGTATCTTTCAGTGATCCTTTTGAATAGCCCTTATTTTAGGTGAAATGAAAATAAAATACTCCTGTGTCTGCATGGCTTAACTTTTCCTGAAGAGGACTTTGTGGAGCAAAGTTAATGGTTGGATGTGAATACCCAGCCCTCAGCCAAACTGTACAGTCTCCTCCCTATGATCTGTCACCAGTAGCTCAAATCCACCCTGAATCTGAGTCTTCCCCATTTTTACTCACTGTCATACTTTGAGATGTTTTTCTTTTTAAAATATGGTATATGGCAGGGTCTTATTGGGGTTTTTATGCTATTTTGGTAGCGCACCTGGAGAATAACTTCACGTGAAATAAAAAGAACATTTTACCACATGCCTGGTGTCCAATCTCGTGGGAGACAACGTAGGAGATCAGAGTCTTTTTTTCTGTCAGTTGATCTTTTGGTTCCAACAACAATCCTGATTCATCAAATATCATTAGTCCCCAGTTTTCCATTGCATGGTTGTCAAAACTAGGCAAGGCAATTATATCTAAGTGGATTTAAATGGAGGAAAAAATAAAATAATCTTTTCCAAAAAATGAGATTTTTTAAATATCTCAAAATGAAATCATAAAATTACCAAAAAATACAAGGGTATATTTGTAACCTGAAGGGAGAGAAAGCTTTTTAAAGACTAATGCCAAAGACAAAAGCCAGCAAATAAATTATTTTGACTATGCTAAAATAAAATATTCTTGATAAAGGACTTGTATTCAAATATACAAAGAATGCTTATAACTCAGCAGTAAGGAAACAAACAACCCAACTACAAAATGGGCAAAAGATCTGAACGTACACCTCACTAAAGAAGATATATAAATGGCAAATACACATATGAAAAGATGCTCAACATCAATTGTCATTAGAGAATTTTAAATCAAAACAATGAGATACTACCACACACCTACTAGAATGGCTAAAATCCAAAACAATGGCAACACCAAATGCAGATGAGGATGTGGAGCAACAGGAACTCTCATTCATTGCTCGTGGGGATGCAAAATGGTACAGTCACTATAGGTTGACCATAAGATCTGACAATTACATTCCTTGGAATTAACCCAAATGACCAGAAATCTTATGCCCACCCAAAAACCTGCACACAAATGTTTATAGAAGCTTTATTCATAATTGCTAAAAGTTGGTAGCAACCAAGATGCCTTTAAATAGGCTAATAGATAAACAAACTGCAGTACATCAATACGACAGAGTATTATTCAGTGATGAGAAATGATGTATCATGCTGGGAAAAGTTATGGGAAATTTTAAGTGCGTGTTGCTAAGTGAAAGAAGCTGGTCTGGGAAAGCTACATACTATGCAATTCCAACTATATGACATTCTGGAACAGGCAAAACTATAAAGATAATAAAAACATTGGTGGTCGTCAGGGATTCGGGGGAAGTAGAGGAGGATAAATACATGGAGCACAGGGGATTTTTATGGCAGTGAAACTATTCTGGATACTGTGATTGTCAATACTGGTCATTATACAGTTGCCAAAACCCATATTGCTGTACAATGCAAAAACTGAACCCTAAGATAAACTAGGGAGGTTAGTTAATAATAATGTTTCAATATTGTAACAAGTGTACCACACTAATGCAAGATGTTGACAAAAGGAGAAAGGAAGGAGAAGGAAGGAAAGAGAGAATATGTGGGAACTCTCTGTATTTTTTGCACAACCTTCCTGTAAACGTAAAACTGCTCTAAAAATAGTCTATTTATATTAAATACTTTAGCCAGGCATGGTGGCTCATGCGCATAATCTCAGCACTTTGGGAGGGCTAGGCGGACGGATCACTTGAGATCAGGAGTTCAAGACCAGCCTGGCCAACATGGTGAAACCCTGTCTCTACTAAAAATAGAAAAATTAGCTGGGCGTGGTGGTGCGCACCTGTAATCCCAGCTACTGGGGAGGCCGAGGCAGGAGAATCACTTGAACTTAGGAGGCGGAGGTGTCAGTGAGCAGGGATTGCACCACTGCACTCCAGACTGGGTGATAGAGTGAGATGCTGTCTCAAAAAATGAATAAATAAAAATAAATAGTTCACCAAAACACACTATAAACAAATTTGAAAGGCAAAGAATAATCTAGGGAAAAATAGTTAAAGTATATACCACAAACAATTAGACACCTTTTCAGTATTTAAAGAACTCTGACAAAATAGAGAAAAAGCCAACGTGAACAATGCACCAAAGAAATACTTCAAACAGCCAAAAATCTTATTTAAAATGTTCATCATTAACTATCAAAAATTAAAATGATATATCTTTAAAATACATAGGAGTCCAATAATTAATATTGGTATAGGCATAGGAAATCTGGCATATAGCCTACAGGGAAAGTGTCAACTGGCACAATAATAACCCAAACACCTAGCTCTACCAGTCACTATAATATTTTGACATTCAGTCCAACTTTTGACTCGAAAGTGAATTAAAATGATAGCAACATGAGTAAAAATACTGTTCTATATAAGGGATACATGAACACAGTTCATATAATCTTAGATTCTAAAGTTTAGAATTCATTGAGCAAGCTACAAGAAAATAGTCTAAAAGAACAACACAGGAGAAATAAACCAAGTCGTTTTTTACCCAACTCACTGAGGGTAAGGGTATGGCATATATGGGAAATGCTGGTAGGGGAGGCATTTGTTTTGTTTTGTTTTGTTGTTTGTGACTCAGCAAAGAGTTAAAGCAATTAAGAAACATTAGTTATCTTTCTCCTAAAAACCCAATAATAGAGGAATTCTTTATTTTAATCACCTATCAATAAAAATAAGGTTTTGATTGAGTACCTCCTATGGGCGCTCATAGGGTAACATCAGTTGAGATGATATGAAGGTTACAAAGAAAGTATCAAATGTATCCCTGATGTCCAGGAGTTAATAATCTGGTCAGAATTTAAATGGAATTACTGAACTAATCACATATATTTATTTCCTCCATTCCCCAAAAAGTTTACTGTTGACCACCTGACTGCCATAGGTTCTAGAGGCACAAAGAAAAAGACCCTTCAGATCCTAACTCCAAGCTCTAATGAGGAAGATAATTAAAATACAATTGGTCAAGAGTTCAGATGGAGGAATATGCAGGATGCTGTGGAAGTGTGAGAAAAGAAGTCAGGGAAGGCTTCCTGGATGAGGAGGCACTGAGCTGAGAAACAGAATTGAATTAACCAGTGGATAGAAGCCATTTCAGGATGTGCAAACTGCATGTGTAAGAGCCTGGAGGAGACCGGAGGAAGGTGAACGCATAGGAGTGGAGCAGAGACAGTGCTAGAGCATCCTTCCCACTCAGGAACTGCCAAAAGCCCTGAGAGGTTGGTAAGAGAAGCACCTTTATAAAGACATGGTATTGACTTCGGACTTAACCCTCAGGGAAATGGGAGGTCACACAGAGGTTTTAAAGAGAACAGTAACGTGATCAGATTTTCTCTGGAAAGATCCTTCTGGCTTCATATGAAGGATGGCTTGGAGGGAATGTGGAGAAGCTTTGAGAGTACAGTTGTGGTGATGATGATGAAAACTAGGGAGAACTAGGGGGACAGTAAGAAGTGAGTGGATGGATGGATGTAGGGGATGATAAGGTGACTAATTAAATCGAGGGTGTGCTTCAAGGGGACAGGGTGTCAAGGATGACTCTGGACTTCTCATCTAAATAAATACAAATAGAACTTTTCTTGCCAAGACAAGCGGCGTCTTGAGAGCCTCCAGCCCCAGAAACGCCAGGAGCTTGGTCTCCATGCCTGAGCTCCTGCTGCCTCCAACTCCCTGAATGATAGGTGTTACCTCCAGGATTCCTGAATGGGCCGAGGCTGGTTTGCATCCCTTCGTTCCCCATTCCTCCTTAGCCAGAATGCTCAAGCTGCAGAGACCCTGGCTTCTTGGGGTTCAGAAGGCTCAAGCTCCCAAATATTTACTCCCCACCTTCTTCCACTATCTGCCAGTATAGGCAGAGCATACTTTTTCCAAGTCTTCAACTAATATGTCAGAAGAACAAAATACATTTACATGATACTTTCAATTTAGAGAAAAAACATTGAACAACTTTCTGAGCTGAGTGGCTCATACAATTTTAAGAACATACCACACAGATCTGTGAAAGGTTAAATACGTATTTCCTTAAGGATCATATTATATTCACATATGATTCCAATTTCATATAATGAAAATTCACAGTTGGGACCACTAAGTCCTAATTCAGTGATTCACAGCTAATGGATATTAAAAACAAAAAAAAAACTTACTAAAGGGAACTGAAGTAACTTCTGAAAGCCCACTAGCTAAAGTGATTCAGACACAGCACTGCAGACTTGCAGAATGAGAGAAAAGGCCTGAACACAAAATAGAAAGTAGGGTCTAGAGGATGGGAGGCTGCCATTGAGTAGCCAGGAGAGACCTAAAAAGTCTGAGAGCTCTTCAGCAGCTGCTGAGCACATGGCTCTGTACAGAGAAAGAGCAGGCGGGCCTCTGTGTGTTTCAGAAGGTATAAGACATAGGTCAGGAGGCTAACTCCAAAACAGCAGCTAAATGGTGACGGTGGATCCTTAGGGTTTGTCTGTGTATCTTGAGGCCTCAACCAAGGGCCCAAATAACAGGAAACCAAATGCACTGAAAGGAAAAGATTACCTCACCTGTTTTTGGAAGAGAGTAACTGATATTAAACAAATCCTCCAGAAAAGAGAAGATGGGACCTGTGATGTTCAAAGCAAAGTCTGCACTTCCATTTGCAATGGCATCTTTCCGGGCCCAGATGCGTATCTAAATCAAAGCAGTTAAGCAGTGATTAGGAAAACGAGTAGTGATTTTGGAAAGAGGTAGTCGGCTTGCTCCAATTCCCTGCTGCTGAACCAAAGTCTTACCTTTTCAGAAGAAGCTACATAATAAAATGCCTGCACGCTTACATGTCCTGAGAAAACCCCTGAAGGCTGTTCGCTAAGTTATGAACAGTGATTCCCCCGAAAGTGTGTTATTTCAATCTTTGACAATAGCAAGTACAATTTGGAATCATAAAACAACCCTTGGAATGGGTCGTACCACCATCTACCCCTACAGTAAGTGTAGATTCTATAGGCATTTTGTGCACTTTGGGCCCTTGCTTCCCATTTCAGGGTATATTACTAATGATCCAAAACAGAATTGCATGGTGAGTGGGGGTTATATAGTATGGTACATATCAAGCATATTTAAATCATGCAAATTTAAAATGGTTTGGCAGTTAGAACATTAATAGTTCTACTTTACTTTCAAAATTTGAAATAAGGTTAATTCTCCTAATTTAAAAAAGTTCATCAAATGTCTCATAATTTTAAAACTGTCAAAGCAAGTAAATTATAATTCTCTTGTTTTTCTATTGCCAAATGACACTTCCACTTTAGCAAGTAAAAGGAAACCTCTGCCATGTTTTGTCCGTTTTGTGTGACCACACTATTGTTTGGGTAATTGGAGCTTATTTGTGTGATTTTGGTGAGTAATATCCTATTGTTTTAACGTTAATTATTACTGTAAATTGAAAGTATTGTAAATTCTAAAAAAAAAAAGGTAAGCAATTTTTAATAGAATTGCCAGCATTAATGTTAAAGAACATGCATAAAACTTAAAGATCTTGGAATGAAAGTTACCAAGTTAGATAATTAAAATATTTGTCCTGTTGTGAATGCAGTTAATTTAAGAAAGAATGCTCTGCAAAACATTGGAGAAAATGCTAAGGAAATGGAAGAATCACAGTATTTACAGATTTGTGCCCTCCAAGAACATATTCGTCTTACTTTGCTTTTATTTCTGCTTAAAAGTATTTCTAGAATTCTGTAAATTCTGAACTACTTACATGTTTCTCATGTTTATTCTCATGCCGCACATTAACCACACTTTCCATTTCACGAAATCTTTATCTGTTACTTAATAAGAAATTTGTAAATGGGCTGGACTCTATTCCAAGTGTACATTTTTGTTCTTCTGCAGAGTATATAATGGACTCATTAACTTTGTAAAGCTGAGCTGTAGCCAAATGTTCACATTCCACTGATAGACTCATGCCAAACTTCAGTGTGCTGGCTAAGAATATGACTTTCTTAGGTATGCTCCATTTCCTTGTTGCTTCTTTGGCAGCTGGCATCCTTTTCAGGGTGATCTTTCACAGATAAATCGATATCATCCCTCTACAAGAATTGTTGACTGTGCAGATGCACTGACCACAACAAGGCACTTGAGATAATGGATGCTGAGGAATCACCTTCGGTCTGTCATTACCTATGGGAGCCATGGGGCCCATTCCTCCTTACCAAGCTCAAAGCACGTGCTTACAAATCATGCCTGAGCAGATTTAACAATATAAGCCATGCACATTTAACTTGGCCAGTGTTATATTTGTAGATGACAAGGATCTACTAGTAATTATTCAATAGGAAAATCAGACTGAAGCCAATAGCTCAGGAAGATAACAAGCTGTCATTTGCATCTAACACAGTATTATTAATTCATTAAGTTAGGAGGAGCTTTGAGAATCGCTCAGCCAACACAATATTATTAATTCATCACTAGGTTAGGAGTTGTGAAGGAGGAGTAGCTTTGAGTGATTCTCCCCTGATGAGAGGCTTGGCTCACCCACAGCTTCCTTTTCTCCACATGTCAGTGGTGCAAGCCTGGAAGATCTCGGGCCCAGGAGAGTATGTTAGCGAGCTATAGGGCCTGATTTTTCTCAGTTTGATGAAGTCTACATGTCTAGAAAGAACTGGGCCTAAGGTCTGCTGTGATAGGGAGTGAACGAGTGTATAAAGCACTGCCAGTATAACCTCCATATTTTCCTAAAGGATTATTATAAAGGGGGTAATTGGGTGAAAACCAGCTATTTCAGGACAGAGTGCTGACTTTACACAACTCAGAAAAAGTGTTGCATGCTCCAGAACTGAAGAACATGGCAGTTCAGCTTCTGGATAGGTATGGGGACAAGAGTGACTTTATTTTAAATGCTAATCTACTATGTAACTTCTGACTAACCTTGAGTCTGAGAGTGCCTCTAAATGTCTAGTTAATGTGTTAACTCATTTTGTAGAAACATCTATTCATTGTAAGTTTCCTTCAAAACCACCCTTGTTGTTCTGGAAATCATAGGCTGTGATGTGGCCAACTACACATTCCTTCCAGAGCATGCATGCTTTCCCCCAAGATATAAGCCCTGGGTCTGGAGAGTTACAGAGCAAAGATCTGCTTGTCTTGGAGCCACCCAAGACCATGCTTCTGTCTTTAAGTTCCACTAATAAAACATTCCAAACCAACAAATTGATTTGTCTGCCTCCTTCCTCAGTTTCTCAGCTCCTTCTGCATTTGGGGGTCGATTTGTTTATATGGCCCTTTCACAGAACAATAGGGATAATATTTTAACCTGCATGCACCATTTCAGCCATAGCAGTTGTCCCTGGCTGGTGTCTGTTTTGACTCGTTGATGCCTGGCCATGCTGCTTGCTAACTGTTTTGAGTATCACCCAAGCTTCAAGACACCATTAACCGCGGGCTAAGTACACATCACATACTAAACTCAAACATCAAGGTGCCAGTGCAGCAGTGCTCCCCATTCTCTCCTGTCTTCTGCAAAAGCAGAAACACACTGGGAAGAGGGGGCACAGACCTTGCCTTGAGGAGTGGGCTTAATATGGACTCTTTCCATGAAAACCTATCCAAAGAATGGCAGTAGGAAATGTTATGTCCCATTCTGCAAAGCCACACTAAGAACTTTTACAGGGCTTGGGAGAGAGAACTAGGAAGAGATTTGGGGATATTCAGGCATAACCACTGAATGCAGAAAGAATAGATGAATGATCTGCAGCCAGTACACTCTCCCTTACCTACAGAATCTTCCTCACTCACCTCCTTGCCCCTTTCCATTCTGTTGACATGGTCATAGTCACATATAACAAATGCAACTAAGTAAGTTGGCATGTGGGGCGTAGTGGAAAAGGTTGTAACAGTCCATTTGCTTCCATTCACATCTTCTTTTTCAGACTGACCTAGAGAATTTTATTTTAGTTCAAATCACAGCAAATCTAAGCAATAACATGTCTTTGAAATAATTTGTCAAGTCAATTGTCACCCAGCTACTCTTTTCCAGCTATTCCTCATAGTCTAGCAGTTCAGATTTCTCCACCTACTCCTAAGCTATCCAAAACTACATTAGGAAAATCTCAGAACAGCATCTTGGGCCTGAATCAGCATTTTGAATAATATGGGCTTGATTGAGGACCAAATCCACGAGCACTATAAGCTTAGCCCCCAATCTGCCTCCTTTCTCTCCCACCTAATTCTATTGTTTTCTAGTCCAGCCCATTTCCCACAACACTTAACCTAGAGCTGCCCAGGCCCCGTGGTAGGTCAATAAGGTGCAATTCTACTACTCTCAGGTTTCAACTAAGACTTTAGTGGAAGCAACCTGGGGCCTTTAAAGCTGAAATCACAAACTCAAATGCCTACAAAGGCCAGGCACTTGATGTGAAATGGGTTGGTGTATGCTAATAGGGAGTGGTGAGGATCATCTGAGAAGAGGCTGCAGGAGGCAGCCAACCTCCTGCTGGAGACAGCAAGACTTGTTGACCTGGGAACCTACCTTTAGATGACAATTGTGGAGGCTAAATTCCCTTTTCAACTAAGGTCCTGAGACTTAAAGCCTCTTCTCAAATGTAACTGATCACTGCCATATAAGAGCTGTAGGTCCAGTGTTGTTAGAACTTCTAAGTTTTCACATTTAAATTTTTATGTAAAATCTCTGGATATTTTTAAATTGGAAACTGATTTAATCAAAAGAAAAAAAGGCACATGAGCCAAATGAAACACAGCTGTGCATCAGATTTAGACTAAGCCCACCAGCTTGTTATCACTAATGATCAACAGTTGAAGCCCAAACTAATGGGCAGGCAGACTGCCTATATATAAGAAGAGTATAATATCCCCAGCTTCTAATACAAAAGGAGTCAGGATTTACCATCTCCAAGATGTTGATGCTGACACATACCCCAGGTGACTGCTCTACCTAACTATAGTAGACTGTAATTATAATACACCATAATACACTGCCTAGAAAAGCTACTGGTGTAAATGTGATTACAAAGCTTATAGAGATAGACAGCTAGATACAGACAGAAAGCATTACTTACCTAGCTTTGGCATGTTGGAAAGGGCCACATAACTTGGATGATGAATCATTGTAATATTAAAAGTTGCCTTCAGAGCTGGCTCATCAAAACAAGGGAAAACATATCTGGCGAACGTTGGCTCCAGCTGGGATGCTAACAGGGCCCTGAAATACATTTTGGGGAAATTTTTATTTATTTTTATCTCAACACAGTGGAATAAGAAAAGCATTGAGAGATGATGGCTTGTAAGTTAGCCTGATGTGTTGGAGGAAATGTCCTCTCATCTTCCTCACTGCCCACCCCATCACACCAACACACTCCAATTATCATGGCACCTTAGAATTCTCCTAAGACCTAAAATACAAGCACACTCTTTACTTTTAAACCACAAAATAATATTTGCTTTATTACATCGTAAACATTTCAAACCTTTTACAAACAGAATAGAAACAAATATAGCAAATATGCAACATCAGTCTTTTGAGAACCAGGTCTTTATAAAGCCAGGATTACTTCTTTGGGAATGGTCCATTGCTTTCATCTTCCACTAAAGTAAAAGTCGGTGGAAGAATGTCTATATATTTTTCTTTTTCTCACATGCCTCCTCTTCTTCCTAGCTAAAAACTTACAAAAAGTTTTATTTTGGACACCCTTGGGAGTAAACAATATGGGTACATGCTGATTGAACAAAACAACTGTCAATTATATATGGATAAATGTATCAAATCCCTACTGATTCTTCCTCCAACTCCATGGCAAAATACAAAGAGTGACATTATCCCACCACACAAAATACAAAGAGTAACATTATCCCACCACACACTGGTGACTTACAGGGAAAAGCGTAGGGACAAGAATACCCTGAGCAGACGAGAAGATGTCAGGTTTACCCTCTGCAAACACTTTCTGAGTCTGATGACAGCATAGATCCCAGCAAACAACTTTCTTCTCAAAACAAACAAACAAACAAACAAACAAAAAAACCCTGCAGTCTCATTATCCCGTTTGCCAAGACTTGCTTACCTGGGAACCTGTCTTTAGATGACAACTGTGGATGATAAATTTCTTTTTCAGCTAAGGTCCTGAGACTTAAAGTCTCTGATACATTTGTTTTTGCATCAGGCCCAATTCTTGGATAAAAAGAGGTGAATTCAACAAAGATATCTCAAGAGTCTATGCCACCCATTACTTACCCTTGTGATCCCTCCTTCACCATCATAAGGCTGCTGCTCGCATAAAAATTCACACAGCTTTAGGAAGTTCACACAGGACAGCTGGCATATGCAAACAACTCTCAGTCAGCTATTTTGAGGTGTCATAACCTCACTGTATTGACAAAAACAATAATTTATAGTAAGGCCTGTTTTGGCTTATTTGCTCTTGCCCACATTATTATATGCTTACTCACATAGACTGGAAGGAGCCCTGTGGGCTCTGACACCAGCTACTTTCACTGCAAGACCCTACTCCACTCCATCTACTACCAACTGAGAAATCCTGGACGGTCACGCAATCTTGTTAAGCCCCAGTTTCCCCACCTAGAAAATAATGACACTATTTACCTTGTACTGCTGTTTGAGCTTTTAAATTATTGGTAATTACAATTACCAATAAATCACCTTTGAATTCTCCTATATCCCTTCCGATCTCACAAATCATTCTCGATACAGATGAACTATAGAAGAACTCAAAGAGGGATAGGTTACAGGATGGAACAGATGCTTGGAAATCACTAGTTATAGATGCATCTTTAAAAGTCCCAGGGTTGGGGGAGGTGGGGATGGTTAATGGGTACAAAAGAAAAACAGAAAGAATGAATAATAACTAGTATTTAATAGCACAACAGGGTGACTATAGTCAAAGTAATTTAATTGTACTTTTATAAAATAACTAGGGTATAATTAGTTTGTCACATAAAGGATAAGTGCTTGAGGGGATGGATACCCCATTCTCCATGATGTGATTGTTATGCATTCCATGCCTATATCAAAGTATCTCATGTACCCCCACACATATATACACCTACTATTATACCCACAAAAAATAAAAATCGAAAAAAAATGTTCTAGGGGCTACAGCTGACCACAGATTAAACATGAGTCATATTTGTCTCCCCAATAAATTTGAAACTGCTAGAAATGAGAGGTGATGTATCTTTTTCTTCTGTATCATTTATAATAGTTGGCAAAAATCTGGGTTCATAGCAATTGTATAAGTATTTGTTTAGCCAAGAACTAATATAAAATAGAAGCAGCATGATATCAGTATATGCAAAAGAATATAAAGTTACCTTGGCAGAGTTTGTTACACTGGCATTTGTTTTATGCTTTTGGTTACTGTCTTTAAGGGGATGGGACAAAGTAGAGAAAATTCAAGCCATTGACAATATAGCGGAAAGAACAGGCGTGAACAGGAAATTCAGCCACCTGAGTTCTTGCTCGGAATCTGTAAAGACTGTTGTGTAACTTTGGGAAAGTTGCTTAATATACCACTTAAATTTTCTATAAAATATAGATGATCTCTAAGGCCACTCAGAACTCTAAAACGGTGATTCTAAGAGAGATTAAGATATCCAGCAGGATGGAAAAAGAGCCCATGAGTCATCTAAAGTTGGGAGAAACCCCTTCCAGGTTCATGCATGGCGTTCAGGAGGTCTTTGAGCCCTCTGAAATTATAGGATATTTTGTACAACCGGTGGCATATCAAAAAAATACATGCTTATGTATTTTTTAAAAGCCAACAAATGCCTATTGTCTTTGTAACAGAAACTATAGGACGTAAAGCTTGATCATAAGTTCTCAGCTGCCATGACCTCACAAAGCTTATGAATCTCAAAGAGGCTGCAAGGTGGGGAGCAGAGAGAAAATTAGACTCTTTAAGGAAGCGGGAAACTTTTATTTTACAGGTTCCAAAAGTGAACCTGGAGCGTAAAAGCAGGTGGAGATGCCAGCTTAAAGAGTCACCACTTCAGCAAATCAAACATCAAGCAAGCATCTTCCAATTCCATGATTCAGGTCTCCAAATAAGTAAAATAAAGTCTCTCAAATTTAATTCAACTATTTCCCTCCCTCGTTTTATGCAAACAAACCAAAAGTTAGGGGAAAATCCCTACAACACACAGCCTTTGGCTCTCAACCTTAACTGCAAAAGTCAAGTCTAACCAGTAGCACATATGATCTAGTTATGCCACCTCTGAGAACCTCACAGTGGTGTTTCCTTCCCTTTTCTCTGTGCTTTGGACTCAAGCAACCCTGTAAAGATATTTTGACCTCAGAAAATAGAACCATCCACCACCCTTTCCTCCCTTCAAATCTCACTGAAACATGCTATTATGGTGTCCATTAAGTCTGTATTTAGAATGGTCAGCTGGTGAGGGAGTTAATTTGGGAGAATTTGTCTCTTTGTGGGTCAGTACTGCAGAGCAACTTTCCTGCCCTCTTGTCTGGAAAGAGAATCATGGACTCACTGTTTTCTTGTGCTGGAAGTGGATCATGGACTCACTGCTTTCTTTGCGGTCAAGAACCACATGACACCCTTGGAGAATAAACCTACTACAACATAAAAAAAACTACTACATCCACTCAGTAAGCTATTTCATTCCAAATTATTTTATGAACTTTGTATGTCTACAGCTCTAGTTAACAAGTGCTGAATAGCATAGCTGGTCAAATATTAAATAAAACTCTTAGGCAAGTTGTCCCCCCACACAGTTTTTTTTTAACACAATAACACACTCAGAAATCAAAATGTTTAGTAGAGCCAGATGTTACACTACTGGACAGTGGTTCATGGGTTGGCTTATGAATCATGTTTGTTTATTACTTGTGTAATAGAATCTGAAAACTGAAGTTTTCACCAGGCAACAAAACATAATAGATGTAAAATTCCAGAGAAAGGTGCCAAAACATGTTATGAAGATTTTCAAAATAAATGGCCTTGAGAACCTGGGTATGCCTGTTGGGCTTCTCAGCTACATGAGGGCCCCAGAAGAAGGGTCAGAGAATGGAGACAAAGAGATCAGAGAAGATACCTCTTGATGGAGGGGAGGGGGAAGCATTATTTTGCCAAGCTTTCCATGCTCTCAGGGAGTTGGGAGGAGGGGCAACCTTCTAACTATGGGCTTGGAGGAGAGAATCCCTCAGAGAGCAGTGAAAGTGTTTCCTGAGGCTGAGAGGCTTAGAAGTCCAACTTACTTTTGAGAAAGATGAAATTGATGGTATGGCCAAGGTCTAACTCCTACCAGGTGGGGATCTAAAAGGCATGAGAATGGCTGACTTCTTTGGAGTGCTGCTGCCTTGGGACTTATGCCAGTCCCAGGCCATGGAGGCATGAGTGTTCCTCGCAAGAGCTGTGTGCCCTACCACACAAAGTGAGCCAATATGGGGACTGTCTTGGGTTAGTCCAGTAGAGCCACCTGGAGGAGGCTGGAGGAGCTTTGAGACATGCTGCTTGGTGTCTAGGGGCTAAGGAAGAAGTCATGGTGACTATCAGAACAAAGAAATAGAAGTTGCTGAGTCAAGGAAATTGTAGAAAAAAAGGGAAAACACTGAAGAATCCAGGAAAATGAAACCTCAAGGGGAAAATGCATCTGTAAGACCAGAATGAGACCAAATGACAACAGTGCCAGCTCAAGTAAGAAGTCCTATGCATCATCTCTGCCTGTCACCCCCAGCCCCAAGGACCCCCACGGAATCAAAATAGCAGCTATCAAGATAGGCAAAGAAGAGAAGAAACGTGAGGTAAAGAAAAGAAGAAGGACTACCACCCTCTACCTTACTGCAGGCTTCCATCCTAAAAACCAGCCCAAGAGTAGGGAGTGGAGGATAGGAGAAAATGGAGATGGGAGAGAAGGAGGTTTAATAGTAAATTAAGTTCAAAGGTTTGAATATTACACAGGACTGGATTTTCTAATTTTCTCATCTAACTTATTTGTGACTTAGTTACTGTAGATCACCTGTCACCTAAGAATAAGCAGGAACTTATACGCTCCTGGGGTCCTCATGCAGAGCAGAAAAGTTACCCCACAGACTAAATTTCCCACTGTAAAAGGACAATGGAAAAACAAAGTTGTGTTTTTACTAATCTATAAGCTGTGCTTTTTCAATATGCTAGCTGTACCTATTTTCAAAAGACACAGGATCTGAATCTTTGCTGTGCAAAACCATCTCCCAGAGAGAACTGCTCAGCCACATGAAATATGAGGGTTTGACACCTTTATAGGATAATGAAATGACATTTTCCTCTGTGACACCAGCATCATGTGTCTGGCACTTGAGTTCTCCAACCTTGTTTTGAGACTTATAAATTCTTTTCCTAATACTGCTCAAATTTCTCTCTTGTGTGTCATACGCTAATCACCATGCCAGATTTCCTAGCATAAACAGCAACTGCAAGGAAGTCTGTTTCTATTATCTGTTCACTCTGTCTATACCTGCACAAATTCATGGATTTTAATCATGCTGCTTTCCCCTTTATTTGGCCCCCCAAAATATCCTAATTTTCACCAGCTATTTCACACTTTCCTTATTTGATCTTGATCTTTCTATTTTCATTTCCTTAAATATCTTTCAGTTCCTTCTTTTCTTTAATCAAGAGAATGCTAGAATCAAAAATGCAAGAAGTATTCTGGGAATCTTTGAACAAAAGTGGGATTATATGAGTTCTCTTATTAAATCACAAAAGTGAAGAGACCTTAAAGAGTCCCACCATCTTAATTTACAGATGTGAAAACTGACTCCCCAGGAGTTTATGCAACTGATTAGACGACCAGCAAGTGCACAGTGGTACCAGAATCAGGGCTCCAGGTCCCAAGCCTGGGGTCCTTTCCAATGCACTGCCTGCTTTGAAGTACATAACGTAAAAAATACTAAAACTAAACTAAACTAAGATATCATGAAGACGACTAGAGATTAACTTTATAATTAATAGCATTCCCAAATCTAAAGATAATGAGACTTCTGTTTGCCACCACAAGGGAGTAACATATGCTCAAATTAGCCTTCTGCTGAAAACAGTTTTAAAACCTGACAAAATACATAAAACAACTATTTTAGACGTAAGATAACCAGAAGCACAGGATTGTGATCCTCAAGAGAAGAGAAACAAGAAATGCAAATGCTACAATTGCCGTGTTTTTCTGCCTTGAAGCAGTTTCTAAACTGCAGCACAGGAAAGGGAAACTGAAACAATTCAGTGGTCTCACTGAGTTGAAGAGACAGACATTAGAGTTCAGGGACACCTAGACAGCTAGAATTTGCAGAGTAGAGTATAAGAGAAGAGGTAACTATGCAAAGAAAGACTTCTAGAAATCTGTATAGGATTCCCCTCAAGTCATTGGACAAATATTAATCATCATGAGGTCAGGCAAAGAGAAGCTGTTGGGGAAAGAATAAGTACCAGGGAAGGGTAAACTGAACACTTCCCAGAGTTCACATACTGTTTGGAGTTGTTGGAATTTTCTCAAGCCAGAGTATTGAAACCTTCAGAATATATAGATAATTCAACAGAGGGAGACCAGATGGGTGATGCCTGAATAGTGGCCTAAAGTAGCCCTAGAGTAAAGGCTTCTTTAGAGTCACTCTCGAAGAGCTTAAAAACATGGCTCAAGAGAATCAAACAAGAATCAACAAGATCACCAAGTAACTTCAGTTACTATACAAAAGGGCCAGCATTCTCTAAGCAATATAACCAAATCCAGCATCCAACAACATAAAAATTTAAATGTCAGGCATTCAATAAAAAATGAGAAAATACCCAAACATTTGGAAAGCAAATAATGCAGTTCTAAATAACACAGGAGTCAAAGATGAAATCAAAATGGAAATTAGAAAGTATTCTGAACTTTCAAAAAAAAGATAAAAACAACATAACATCATTTGTGGCATGGCATTAAAGCAATAGTCAGTGGGAAATTTATAATATTAAATGCCTATATAAGAAATAAAAGGGTCTTAAAGTAATGAGTTTGTGCCAACCATAGTATAGGAAAAGCAAAAATAAAGCTCAAAGTAAGAAGAAAGGGGATAATAAAGATCAAAATACAAATCGTTCAGACAAAAAACAGAAAATCAATAGAGACAATCAATGAAGCCAAAAACTGGTTCTACAAGAAGATTAGTAAAATAGATAAATCTTGACACCAGTCCTACAACAGCATGGTCAGGTAGTGCAGAGCTGGTCAGATGCACTTATTCTCATCTAACAAAAAGTAGGAGCCAATGCCGTTATCTGGGTAGTTGCTATCTGGCGAAGCTCAAAAGTATCCTGAGCACCAGAGAGGAGGTTGGCAGAGGAACTGAATCAAAGAGGTTGTGAAGGATATAGGGGTGGCAGAAGTGGGGACCGAAGAGACCCATCTAAACCCCTGGTGGCTGTGGCCGCTAGTCACTGGGAGCCACTGCTCTGTTTCGGATTGAAGAACAACTTAGTTGGTGTGGTGATCAGTCATGGTGGGTCAAAAATAAAGGATAGCCAAAGCACAACAAACATCAAGATCCAGATAAAGAAAAGGACATCTGGAATCATTAGTCAACATTTTTGGCAGCAAGGCGATGCAAACAAAAGCAAAAGTAGAAATAGATAAATGTGTTTTTTAAAAAACAAATTACAATCCAGAATGCAGAACTGATTTATCACCAATTGAAAAAACCTTTTACAAAGAGTCAACAACAAGTTCAATATTCCAAGGGCAAGTAGACAACTGGAGGAAGGAAAATTTTAATATAATGTGTGATGACTTGAAAAATGGTAAGAAACGTCCTATCCCCAATCCTAGTTGCACATTTGACAATGCCTTTCAATGTTATTCTCAAGTTGTGGAAAACATTAAAAAGGCAGGTTTTCAAAAACCAACACCTATTCAGTCACAGACACGGCCAATTGCTCTGCAAGGAAAAGATCTTACAGGGGTAGCCCAGACTGGTACAGGAAAGACATTATGCTATTTAATGCCTGGATATATTCATCTGGACTTCCAACAAATAGAGGAAAAAGGAATAGACCCACATGTTAGTCCTTATGCCCACTCAGGAGCTAACTCTTTAAGTGGAAGCTGAGTGATACAATAAAAGTTTAGAAGTATTTGTGTATATGGTGGTGGAGATGGAGACAAACAAATAGAAGACCTTAGGAAAGATGTTGATATCATAATTGCAACTCCCGAAAGAGTGAATGATCTGCAAATGAATAACTTTGTCAGCCTGAGAAGTGTAACCTACTTGGTTTTAGATGAAGCAGACAAGATGCTGGACATGGGGTTTGAACCCAAGATAATGAAGATTTTGTTAGATGTGCGCCCAGATAGGCAGAATATTATGACCAGGCAACTTGGCCATATTCAGTTCATTGACTTATACAATCTTATTTGAAAGAGCCCATGCTTGTCTATGCTGGTACACTGGATCTGGTTGCTGTTAAGTTTAGTGAAGCAAATATAATGATCACCATAGAGGAAGAAAAATGAATTTATATCCAAAGTTTTCTAGATAGTATTTCACCCAGAGACAAAGTGATTATCTTCATTTCCCAAAAGGCAGTTGCAGATCATTTATCAAGTGACCTAATACTTGGAAATATATCAGTAGAGTCTTTGCATGATGATACAGAACAGAGAGATTGGTCGGGAGAGAGCATTAGAGAATTTTAAAATAGGTCAAGTGAATATCAATTGCTACTGACATAACATCCTGAGGTCTTGATGTCCATGATATTACAGATATCTATAATTACAATTTTCCATGGAACACTGAAGAATATGTACACTAAATAGGGTGCACAGGAAGAGCCGGAAGGACTGGAGTGTCAATTACACGTGTGACTAGAAATGATTGGAGGGTTGCCGCCAAATTGATTAATATTTTGGAAAGAGCAAACCAGAGTGTTCCAAAGGAGTTTGCATCAATGGCTAAGAGACACGAGGCACATCAACAACTAAAAAGGAAATGAGAAGACTTCAAGGAACGCCCAAGAAGTTTTATTAAGATCTTTTGTTGAAAAGTGTTACTAGCTTACCAGACATAAAACTTTAATAACACATATACTTTCAAATGCCTGCTTTCTTAAACTAGGTTTTATTGGTACTTATATGGCAATCAGCATTACCTCTAAGAGTTTTTAACATAATAAATTGTTAGGTGTTACTCTTTTACTATTACCTAAAGTCTAGTGAATGTATCTTTAGAGTTGGTAGGTGTATAGATTGGTATAACCTCCTACGAACAACTTGGTAATGTATAAATTATAAATACATAGGCCTTTTGATCTGGCAATTTCTCTTCTAGGAATGCATTCTACAACTATGTCTGCAATATTTGTAGCATCAAAAGACTAACTGAAATGTCTAGAAAGAGACTAGATGAAGTATTAAAAGCAAAGAACTTTCTACTATGATGGTGGACTGAGCTAAAACAGGAAACCTTACCTCCTACTTCCAGCTCAACAGTAATGCTAGATAAAATATTATTGAAAAAGGTGTTCCCAAAGCTGGGTTATGAACGGGGGCTTATTATATTCTGTATATGTTTAAAGAATTTTCCATAATAAAAAGTCCATATTTACCAGCCTGAAAAAAAAGATAAATCTCAAGGCAGACCAAATAAACTTATTGAATATTAGAAGTAGAAGAAACCTATGAAAGCTGAAGAAACTGTTTAGACAACTAGTAAGTGGTAGAGTGGTACTAGATAAGGGCTCCAGCTCCCAAAGAGAGAAGACAAAAATTTCCAACATCAGGAATAAAAGAGGTGATGTCACTACAGAGTTTATAGATGTTTAAAATAATAGGGAAATATTTTGAACAATTTTGTACTTATACATTTAGCAACTTTGATTAAATGGATAAGTTCCTAGAAAGACACAAACTACCACAGTTTACTCATAAAGAAATAGATAACCTAAATAGCCCTGTATCTATTAGATAAATTTAAGTCATAGTTAAAAACCATTCCACAAAGAATTTCCAGGCCCAGATAGCCTCATGGGTGAAATTCAATCAGACGGTTAAAGAAGAATTATTACCAATTTTATATAAATTCTTTCTGAAAATCAAGGAAAAGGGAATACTTCTGAATGCATTATTTGAAGCCAGTGTTACTTTGACATCAAAACTGGACAAATACATTGCAAGAAAACTACAGCTACAAGTCAATAACTTCCATGAACATAGAGCAAAAATTCTAAGCAAAATTTTAGCAAATCAAATCTAATAATATATTGAAAGGCTAATGCATCAAGAACAACTGGAATTTATTTCAAGAATTCAAGGTAGACTGGGTGCAGTGGCTCATACCTGTAATTCAAACAGTTTGGGAGGCCAGGGGAGATGGATTGCTTGAGCCCAGGAGTTTAAGACCAGCCTGGGCAACATGGCAAAACCCTATCCCTACTGAAAATACCAAAAAATTAGCTAGGCATGGCAGTATGTGCCTGTAGTCTCAGCTACTCAGGAGGCTGAGGTGGGAGAATCACCTGAGCCCTGGAAGTCAAGGCTGTAGTGAGCTGTGATTGCACCACTGCACTCCAGCCTGGGCACCAGAAGTGAGACCCTGTTTGAAGAAAAAAAAATGCAAGGCTAGTTTATCATTAGAAAATCAATGTAATTTACCATATTAACAAATTAAATAATAAAAACGATATAATCATCTCAAAAGATGCAGAATACACATTTGATAAAATATGACATCCACTCCTGATCATAGCTCTTGGAAAATTATAAATAAAGGGAAACATTCTCAACCTAATGAAAAGAATCTACCAAAAAAACCTTACAGGAAAAATCATAATTAATAATTAATGATGGAAGACTGAATGCTTTCACTCTACAATAAGAAATGAGACTAGAATATCTTTACTTACTTTTTCTATTCAATGTTGTATTAGAGGCTCTAGTCATTGAAATAAGGCAAGAAAAATAAATAAAAGGCATTGAAACTAAAATAGAAGTAAAACTGTCTTTATTCAAGACAGTATGACAACTTATGTAGAGAATTTAATGGAAAATTAAAAGCTTTTCTTTTAAATAAAAAGATGCTAAATGAAGAAGTGATTTAGCAAAGTTGTAGCATACAAGGTCAACAAACAAAAATTAATTAGCAACAATTAGAAATTGGAATTTAAAAAAATATCATTAACAATAGATATTTAAAATATAAAATACCTAGGAATGAATCTGACAAAATATGTGCAAGATATATACAGTGAAAAATATAAAACCTGAATTCATAAAACAGTTATGAACATATTTTTCAGTTGTGGCTTGTCTTTGTATTCTTTTAACAGTGTCTTTCAAACAGCAGAAGTTTTACATTTTAATGAAGCTCAGTTTATCAATGTTTCCTTGTAGATATCAAACTTTTGGTGGTGTATCTATGAAAACATTGTCTATCCCAAGCTCATACAAATTTTCAGCTGAATTCATAAAAATACTTGAATTTACAACTGAATTCATAAAAAGGCCTATACATGAATATTCCTGGAAGCTTTATTTGTAACAGCTCAAAACTGAGTAAAGAAGACCTAAATAAGTAGAGAGATATACCACGTTTATGGGTTAGAAGATTCAATATTTTTAACATTTGAATTCTCCTCAAATTTTTCTGTAGAGTCAACATAATCTCAGTCAAAATCCCAGCAGGTGCTTTTTTTTCTTTATTTAATAGATATTAACAAGCTAATTCTAAAATTAATATGGAAATGCAAAGGACCTAGAATATCCTAAATAACTGGAAAAAAGTTGGTAGATGAATAATACCTAGTTTCAAGATTTATTATAGAGCTACAGTAATCAAGACAATACAGAATTGGCATAAAAATACACAAATGGATCAATAGAACAGACTAGACAATCAAAAAATATACCCACATATATATGAAAAACTGATTTTTTTACAAAAGTGCAGACACAATTCAGTACAGATAGCACAGACTTTTTAACAAACGGCAGTGGTACAGTTCAATGTCCATAGGCAAAAAAACTCTTAAATCCATACCTCACACCATATGAAAAAATTAACTCAAAATGGATCATACATGTAACTATAAAACTTCTGAAAGAAGGCATAGAAGAAAATTTGTATGAGCTTGGGATAGACAATGTTTTCATAGATACAACAAAAGCTTGATATATATAAGGAAACATTGATAAACTGAACTTCATTAAAATGTAAAACTTCTGCTCTTTGAAAGACACTATTAAAAGAATAAAAAGACAAGCCACAACTGAAAAATTATTTGCAAATCATGTATTTGAGAAAAGATCCTCTCTAAATTCAACAATAAGAAAACAGCCCAAGAGAAAAATGGACTGAAGATTTTATCAGACACTTTGCTAAAATAGATGGATGACAAATAGTTACAGAAAATGATACATAACATTTTTAGTCATTGGGAAAATATAAATTAAAACTGTAATGAAGAACACTATACACCTATTAGAATGGATAAAATGAAAAAGTCTGGCAATACCAAGTGCTGGTAAGGATTTGGAACAACTAGAATTCTCCTATACATTGATAAAAATTTTAAATGACCAAACTCCTTGGAAAACAGTTTTGCAGTTTCTTAAAAAACTAAATATTCATATGATCTAACCACTCCACTCTTAGGTATTTACTCAAGAAAAATGAATTGATAAAAAGACTTGTATATGAGTATTCCTGGAAGCTTTATTTGTAAACAGCTCAAAACTGAGAACAACCCAAATGTCTTGGTAATTTGTTGGATAAACAAATTGTGTTATATCAATACAATGAAATGCTCTCAGTAATACAAAATAACTGCTACACACAAAAAGAATGTATTTCAGATGGGCGTGGTGGCTCACACCTGTAATCCCAGCACTTTGGGAGGCCAAGGCGAGTGGATCACAAGGTCAGAAGATCGAGGCCATCTTGGCCAATGTGGTGAAACCCCATCTCTACTGAAATACAAAAAAAAAAAAAAAAATTAGCCAGGCGTGGTGGCGCATGCCTGTAATTCCAGCTACTTGGGAGGCTGAGGCAGGGGAATCGCTTGAACCCATGAGGCGGAGGTTGCAGTGAGATGAGATTGCGCCACTGTACTCCAGCCTGGCGACAGAGCAAGACTCCATCTCAAAAAAAAAAAAAAAAAAAAAGAATGTATTTCAAAGTAATTCTACCGAACGAAAGAAGTTAGACATGAGAGTACATAT
The DNA here is from genome assembly GCF_009828535.3 of Hylobates moloch. NCBI lineage: Eukaryota > Metazoa > Chordata > Mammalia > Primates > Hylobatidae > Hylobates > Hylobates moloch. The sequence continues at coordinate 32,649,566 of NW_026652281.1, forward strand.
TGTATGATTCTATTCATATAAAACACTACAAAATGCAAATTAATCTACAGAAAGCAAATCCAAAGTTGCCTGAAGATAAGAAGGTTACAGTGATGTAGAAAGGAGAGATTACAAAGAGCAGAAGAAACTTTTGGACGTGATGAATACGTTTATTAATGTTGATTGTAGGGGTGGTTTCACTACCACATATGTATACGGATGCCAAAACTTACCAAGTTTTATACTTTAAATATGTGCAGTATATTTTATGTCAGTTATACTTTAATGAAGCTGTTTTAAAAATCATTAGAAATATAAAGAAGCAAGAAAATGTGCATGATAACCCAGGAAAAAGAAGTCAATAGAAACAAAACAAAAAATGACAGAGATGCTAAACTTAGCAGACAAGAACATTAAAACAGCTATTATAAATATATCTAATATGCTCAAGGATATTAAAAATCAACATTACGAAGAATGGTATGAAAGATATAAGAATGTAGAAATGTTAAAGATAAAAATTACAATATCTTTTTTTTTTTTTTGTGATGGAGTCTCGCTCTGTCGCCCAGGCTGGAGGGCAGTGGCACAATCTCAGCTCACTGCAACCTCTGCCTCCCAAGTTCAACCGATTCTTCTGCCTCAGCCTTATGAGTAGCTGGGACTACAGGTGCATGCCACCACACCTGGCTAATTTTTTTTCATATTTTTAGTAGAGACGGGGTTTCACTGTGTTAGCCAGGATGGTCTCGATCTTCTGACCTCGTGATCCACCTGCCTCGGCCTCCCAAAGTGCTGGGATTATAGGCCTGAGCCACCATACCAAGCCAAAAATTACAATATCTTAAATAACAATTTCACTGGATGACACTAAAAGCAAACTAAACACTGCAGATAAAAATAATTAATGAAATTGAAAACGAAACAATGGGAACTATCCAAAATCAAACACACAGAGAAAACATACTAAAAAACAATGAAAAGAACCTCAGGACCTGCCTGTAATGTCAGGCAGCCTAATAGGTAATTGGGGTCCCAGAATAAGAGGAGAAAAAAAGTACGAAACAGGAAAAAAAAATTAATAATGGCTGAAAGTTTTTCCAAATGTGAAGAAAACCTTAAACCCACAGATACAAGCTCAGTGAATCCCAAAACAGGATAAACCAGGGCTCTTTTATTTCCTTAAGAATGAGAACTAAGACGCTTCCTCCTGTACACAAAGGCCATATTGAGAAAGGGGAGAGAAGGAGGAGACCTCTTAGAAGGAGAAGACTTTTTGAATTCATCAGATGGTATGACTTGTAAACCAATCCTTCGTAATAGTCAAGGCTCAGTGGTTTCCACTGGGGATGGGGCCCTCATCTGGGCTATTGCTTGAATGGCCAGTCCTCTGAGCCTGGTTGCAATTCCTTTGGAAGTCACATCTTGGATAACCACTCACACTCTATAGAACTTTCCTCCATGGGACTTTGTTTAATTGCATATTCCAGCTTGGCCTCCTTCCTTTCTCAGTCACACTTGCCCATTCTCCGGCTCATTTTTCCTGGAAATACTTACTGAAAAATTACTTTCATAGAAAAATTTGTCTGAGGGTTATACCATCAGAAGGAGGAGGGTAGAAAGTAAAGACTCTTACTTTCTCCATTTGTTCTTTTCTCTGTCTTCCCCCACCTTCCTCCCTGCATTAGAAGGGGCTGTCCACTCTCCTCTACTATACAGCAAGGGCTCTTATCAAAAAGGGTGGGGGACCAGATGGGCACCTGTCCTTCTAGCTAGTCAGGAGGCTGAGACAAGAGGATCACTTGGACCTGAGAGTTCGAGGCTGCAGTGAGCTATAATTGTGCCCCTGCATTCCAGTCTCAGTGACAGAGTGAGATCCCACCTCAAAAAAAAAAAAAAAAAAAAAAAAAAAAAAAAGAAGGGTGGGGAACTAAGGCTGGCTCAATATTTTCAAAAATCAATCAATATAATACCCATATTAACAGGCTCAAGAAGAAAAAACATCACATAATTATATCAATTTATGCAGAAAAAGTGTTAGAAAAATTCAACATGCATTCAGGCAAAAGAAACTCTCGAAAAAAATATAAATAGAAGACAACTTTCTCAACTTGATAAAAACTATATACAGAAACCTACATTTAATATTATACTCAGTTGTAAAGGCTAAAAACGTTCCCCCTAAGATGAGGAGAAAAAAGCAAGAATGTTCATTCTTACCACTCATGTTTAACATAGTGCTGGAAGTTTTAGCCAACACAATAAGGCAGGAAAAGAAAATAAATGGCAGATAGATTGAAACTGAAGAAATAAAACTGTCTGTATTTGTCGACAACATGATGATCTATGTAGACAATTCCAAAGGCTCTACAAAATAAAACACACAAAGCTCTAGATCTCATGAGTTCAGCAAGCAGAGAGGATACAAGACCAACATACAAAGCAGTATTTCTATACAGTAGCGACAGACATGTAGAAAACCAAAATTAAACATATAATACCATTTACTATTTCTGAATTAAACAAATATTTAAGTGTGAATCTAACAAAACGTAGGATTTGTATGCTAAAAATGATAAAGTTCTGATGAAATCAAAGATCTAAATAAATGGACATTTCATGCTCATAGAATGGAATATTAAGGATAGCAAAGCCATCAATTCTCCCTAAATTTACACAAAGGTTTAACATAGGTCCTATCAAAATCCTAATAAGATTTTTAGTAGCTATATATAAGAATATGATAAAATACATAAGGAAAGGCAAAGGAACTAAAATAGTTAAAACAATTCTAAAAAAAGAAGACAATGTCAAGACTTATTGTATAGCTACAGTAAGCAAGACTATGTAGTACTGGCAGAGGAATCAACACCTATGTTGACAGAACAGAATAGAGAATCCAGTAACAGTGGGGCCAACTGATTTTTGACAAAGGTGGAAAAGCAATTCAATAGTGGGAGGATAGTCTTTTCGGCAAATGATGCTGGAAAAATGGATATCCATAGGCAAAAGAATTAACCTCAACCTAAACATAACATCTTAAAAAATTATCTCAAAGTGGATTATAGATTTAAATGTAAAACACTTTTGGAAGACAACACAGAAAATCTGCAGAACCTAGGGCTTGGTGAAGAGTTCTCAGGCATGGCACCAACAGCATGATCCATTAAAAAATAGACAAATTGGACTTCATCAAAATTAAATTAAAACTTTTATTTAAAACTTTTATTCTCTGAAAGACCTTATTAAGATGACGAAAAGACAAGCTATAGGCTGGGAGAACATATTTGCAAACCATATATATCTCACAAAGGACTTAGATCTAGAATATATAAAGAACTTCCAGAATTCAACAGTAAAAAATAAAATCTACTAGAAAATAAGAAAAGACATGAAGAGACATTTCACTGACTGATATACAGATGACAAATAAGCACACAAAAAGATGTTTAACATCATTAGTCATTGGAGACATGCAAATTAAAACCACAGTGAGATATTACCATACACCTATCAGGACAGCTAAAATATACTGACAATACCAAATGATAGCCGTGATACAGAGAACATCTATCACTCATATATTGCTGGTAGGAGTATAAAATGGTATAGCCACTTTGAAAAACAATTTGGCAATTTCTTAAGAACTAAACATGCAACTACCATATGACACAGCAATAATGCTTGTGAACATTTGTCGCAGTGAAATAAATACTGTGTCCACACAAAAACCTGTACAAGTGCTTTGGGAGGCAAAGGTAGGAGGATCCCTTGGGGCCAGAAGTTTGAGGCTAGCCTGGGCAATAGAGAGGGACCCCGCCTCTTAAAGAGAAAAACTTGTACACAATTATTCATAGAAGATTTATTTGTAAAACCAAAAACTGGAAACAACCAAAATAACCCTCAATAGATGAATGACTAAATAAACTGTCATACATCCACTCCATGGAATAGTATTTAGCAATAAAAAGACGCAAACTATTGAAGTATACTCGGATGAATGGCAAGGGCATTTTGCTGAGTCAGAAAGGTCTAAAGGTCACATGCTATATAATTCCATTTATAGAACACTCTCAAAATGACAAAATTACAAAGATGGAGAACGGATTAGTGGTTTTCAGGGGTTAGAGATGATTAGGGAGTGGTACGAGTGCATATAAAGGAGAAGTACAGGAATGATCTTTAAGGTGGAACAGTTCTGTATCCTTATTGTGGTAGTTTTTGCACAAATATATGCATATGATGAATGACATAAAGATATATATATGCATAGTTCCAATGTCAAATTCTTGCTTTTGATATTGTACTATAATTATGTAAGATAAACTAGATGAAGGGTACCTAGGACCTCTCTACATTATCTTTGCAACTTCTGGTGAATCTATAATTATTTTAAAAAAAAAGCTAGAAAAAACTATGAGATAGCGTATTAGTCCGTACTCATGCTGCTATGAGGAAATACCCAAGACTGGGTAATTTATAAAGAAAAGGGGTTTAATTAACTCACAGTTCTGCATGGCTGAGAAGGCCTCAGGAAACTTATAGTCATGGCAGGAGATGAAGGGGAAGAAAGGGGAAGAAAGGTACTTTCTTCACAGGGCGGCAAGACAGACTGAGTGCAAGCGGGAGAAATGCCAGATGCTCATAAAACCATCAGATCTCATGAGACTCACTCAGTATCAGGAGAACAGCATGGCGGAAACCACCCCCATGTTCCAATTACCTCCCACCGGGTTATGGGAACTACAATTCAAGATGAGACTTGGGTGGGGACACAACAAAACCATATGAGGTGCCAACAGTAGGCATCAGAATTATCTGAGACAATCATCAAAACATATAAATTTCTAAACTCCATTCTAAACTCACTGATCTATAATTTATTTTTGCTCGTTAAAAATTTTTAATTCTAGTAAAATACACATAACATAAAGTTTACCACTTCAACCATTTTTAAGTGTATAATAGTTCAGTAGTGTTAAGAACATTCACATTGTTGTCAACCTATCTCCAGAACTCTTATCATCTTACAAAACTAAAATCTACACCCATTAAGCAATAACTCCCCACTCCCCAGCTTCTGCCTTCTCCTCTGAGAATCTTCTTAGACTCATATATACCAGGAGCTTGGCAGGTTCTGCGTTTAGATAACAAGGAAGCTGATCATAATGATAATCCGACCTAAGGATAGCAGTTACCACTGTCCAGGCTGTATGTGTCACTGTGTACTCCCTTTTTCATTTAATTCTCACAGTACTCTAATAGTTGACAGTTATTATATCTATTCTGTGAATGAGGAAACAGACTCAGAGAGGTTAAGAGACTAGCTCAATTCACACAGCTCAGGTTCAAACTCAGGCCTGCTGGGCTCCCAGAATCTGGCATACCACAAGCCATCCTTCTGTTGCAAGTTCTTCATGACCCTGGCTTCAAGCTTAACCTTAGGCGTCTTTTCCTTGTGGTTTCAGAAGCAGAGACCCAGAGAGTAACAACTCTTCCAAAACATCACAATTTTGGAGCTCTACCTTGGTTTATGCACATCTGCAGAACTTTATTAAGATTTCTTCCTGCTTGAATTTTAATGCTCTGAAAATACGGTTTCTAGTTAACACTAGAGTTAGCAACACAATAGAAAAATTGAATGGGACTTTCCTTTCCCATATTTGCAAGCTTGTCTGGGCCACAGCCCCACTGAAAGAGGATCAAGGAAGAGGTAGGTGAACACAGGAGGATTTACTGACCTACAGTAAGAAAAAAAAAAAGTCAGATATGTAGGTAAAGTGTTTCTATTTTTTCCTCTGAAATATTTTGCACCCTGACCTACACAGTAATTTCAAAAGATTCCTTCACAAGTTGAGTAACACACCATCTAAACAAGAAAATTTCAAAACTAATTTTTCAAGCATTGACGTATTTTTTAAAGAAAAACCAAGCATGCTGCCCTTAAAAACAAAAGTTACAGATTATACATCCACTAGAGCAACTCTTTAAACTTATTTAAAAACCTTTGAAATTTTGAAAGTAGTGCAGGAGATGGTGTAGGGTGTAATTTAGTGGGATTCTTTCCCTCAGAGAACATCTGAGAACATTTTCTCTAATAATAAAGGGCAAAGTACATGCAGTTGTGTACGGCTCAAATGCTCCACCAGTGTGAGTGGACGAAGAGATCGCCGGTTGGAAAAAAATATATTTTGATATCTCCCGCTTAAGCTATTTCCCCGGCGTTCGCCGGAGGACAGTATTGTCATCTCAGAGCGTGGTAAGAGACAATTCTTCTTGTGCAGGGGCAGGAAACATTCCGTGTAGGAGATATTATCTCAAATGAGTGTAAAAAGAACACATGTCTGCATTTCTAACAAGCTCCCAGGGTACAGCTGCTGCTGGTCCAAGGACCAACCTTTGAGGGGCAAGGGGTTTGTTGAATGGGGTGAAGAAATTTCCGGCTAGAGAGGAAAGGTGCTTTCTGAAGAAAACGATAAGCTTCAGGGGTACCAGCGACCTAAAAAGGCGCAGCAATAGAAACAAACGGGATGAGCAGATATAGGGTTGAAAACTGGCCAAGGGAAGGGCCGCGGTCTCCGCCGTCTCTTTATTCGGAGCAAGGTTATAGCAAAAGGGAGAAAGGAGGCAAAACGCCGCGGTGTGTGATGTTCCCCTTCCTGTGTCCAACTGTTCTCATTGTTCAATTCCCACCTATGAGTGAGAACATGCGGTGTTTGGTTTTTTGTCCTTGCCATAGTTTGCATTAGGAGATACACCTAATGGGTATATCTCTTAACGGGTGCAGCACACCAACATGGCACATGTATACATATGTAACAAACCTGCACGTTGTGCACATGTACCCTAGAACTTAAAGTATAATTAAATAAATAAATGAAAAGAAAAAAAGAAAACGTCGCAAGGGGATTCTTTGGAAAGGGCAGCAGACGCGCACCTGGACACGGTAGTCAGTTGGACCCGCAGCCTGCACCCGGACGCAGGGGCGGGGGCCGAGAGGGGCCCCGGGCTGTACAGCCCTTACCTGCGCTCGCCCTGGTCGGTGTAGACGTTGAGGAAGAGTCCCTGCCTGAGGTCTTCATTCACCAGGCCGGAGAAGCTGAGCTGCAGCTCGTAGCTGCTACCAGGTTTCAGGGGCTCCTTGAGCTCCAACACCATGTATTCCGTGTCCAGCGCGAACCACACGTCGTCCACGGGCACGCGGCCCACTGTGGCGTTCCCAGTGCCCGGGAAAAGGGGGCCCCTCACCTCGGCGCGCTCGCAGTCCTGGAAGAGGCTATGCAGCAGCAGTCGAGAGGTGGCCATCGTGCAGCGCACCGTGATGTTCACGCGGCCAGTGAAGGGCAAAGACCCGGCCGGAAGCTCGTCGGGCCTCAGCCGCGGCCACAGCTCCAGATCGTAGTGCAGCGGCATGAGCCAGGGCGGCAGGCGTAGCTGGTCCCAGGGCCCCGGGGGTCGCCAGTCGCTCGGGGTGGTCGTCACCGCTAGCTCGCGTGCACTGCTGGGTTTCGGGGTCGGCGTCGGTTTCTGCCTGAGGGGAGGGGAAGACTCGGCTTCCGAGTCCCCGAGTCCAGGCAGCTCCGACGGTGGAACGCGCTCGCAGTGGCCGTACAAGGCGGCGAGTACGGCTAGCGCCAACAGGAGGGCGGCTACCAGCCCAGCCAGCAGCAGGGCCACCGCGCGGCTCACATAGAAGCCTGAGCTGGAAGGGGGGCCCATGGCAGGAACCGGGTTCAGGCGCGAGGCGGGAGCTCAGAGACTGTGGCAGCTGTCAAAACCCCGGCCAGGGTATTCAGTGCTGGGACCCCTGCCGCTCCTCTCTTGTATCGTGCCTCTTCCTCCTGGAAGAGCCTGGACGGAATGGAGCTCAGCAGACAGCGGTTTGGACCATGGCTTCCCCCTCCCAGCTAATCAGACACAGGTCCCAGCCTACCCACCCCCGCCCCCCGCCAGCGCCAGGGAAGAGGCGGACCTGGCGCACCCAGGCGCGTACCCCTTTGGGTTCGAAGAGAAAGACCCCACGGAAGATGCCTCCAGGGTTGGCGCGGGGAGGGGGCGGTCAAGCCAAACGAATCCGGACACCTTAAACGTGGATATTTGGATGAGGGATGTGCCCCGGTACGGTTTCAGGTGTTGTCGGAAAGGGGACAGGTACCTAGCACCTCTATCTCCAAGCCAGCGATAAGCTACCAGCAACACACCTGCTCCACCGCCAGCTGGGGCTTCATGTGCTAGGGGGTGGTAAGGGCTTGAGGACCAGGATATTTGGGAATGCGTTCGGAAACGACCCTGTAGGGCGTCGGCCGCGCCGTCAGAACAAATTTCTGGAGCCAAATGTGTGGCTCTAACTTCGCTTCCTAAATAAGCCCAGGAGGCATGCGGCCCAGGCAGCGAAGGCGAAGATGGAAACAACGTCCAGAGGCCCAGAACTTTCCCAGAGCTTAGGAAGCCAGGCTGGAGGAAGAGGCGACAAAGTGCTAGGGAGCCTGGCGTCTGCGTCTCCCGGGTGAAGTGGGGTTGTGGGGCAGAGCAGGGTTAGGACCGCGTTACCACAGGAAGGAGCCTGGCGGGATGGTTTTTCTTAGCTCTGCAACTGCCGGGGACCGGGGATTCCCTTCCTGAAGCCGGGGGAGAGGGGACACCTGCTTTCAGAACCGACTCGAATCAAGCAAAGATAATAAAACAACTCGGCGGCCAGGGTTTCCACCCAGAAATTCCTCAGCTGGAAATGGTTTTCCTGGCGGGACCCTAGTCGCTGAGGCTTTCACGTGTTTGACATGGCATCTGTTTGCTATTTAGCTGGTGCCCCTGAGCGAATTCTTGGCCTCTGCGCTGGATCAGGAGTCTGCATTCACGCACGCTGGTGAATTGGGAATGAGATTGCAAGCATCAGGAGGCACTGGGGACGGAAGGGAAGGTAGTTAGATCCCACTGCAGGCTGAAGATTTTAAACTATCCCGTCTTGAGACTTGTGTGTGTGTGTGTGTGTGTGTGTGTGTTACAGCGAAAATATAATAATTTTTCCATAGCAGCTATAAAACGGTGTTTGCTTTACTACTACTTTGACTGTATCTCACTTCCAATGAGGAAACCCTTTCGCCTGGGTTCAGAGATGGGGTAGACCATGGTGATTCTCCTGGGAAATGCGTGCTTTCTTCTTCCTCGAACTGAAGTGAATCACATGAACACCACCACCATCACCCTCTGGAATAAGACAGGAAAGTGGAAGGAGATTTGACATCAAGCTCACGCAGATAGTTGTGCTATAATCTGTGAAGCAGTCCACGTTAAGACTATATGACTTTTTTTTTTTGGATTTGCTTTCTTCAGAAACTTAAGGATTAAATTTAAAAATAATTATGACCACATGCATCACTCTCAGAAGGTCATGGGTAGAGCTGAGGGAGAAGCTCTGTCTATTTCCATATACCTACCACAAGCTGCCAGAATTTGAGCTACTGCACTAGCAGGGGCATCTCAGTTTAGGTCATGTTCAGATTGGGATTGGGACAGCTGTGGCACTAATTAACTAATTACTGGCCTTAACCCATGGACAATTTCATGAAGGATTTCAAAGGATTTCCAGACACTCAAGGAAAGGTAAAAAAGAAAGGAAGTCAGTAACATGATTATTTCAAACCTATTAAAGGTATTCCTCCCCTCAAGTACATATATGGTGGATATATATGTATATCCACATATACATCCCTCTGACATCAGAGGGATGAAAATTCTACCCTCATATAATGCTAAGACTGCTATTTTTCGAACATGCAACCCACAAAGAGGCATGAAGCTCAATTGTGCATGTGCATGCTTCTCCTTTCATAAATACTTATGACTCTTCCTATAGCTTATTAAATGTGTATAATTGGCCACCTTGCTCAGCAACAATTCCTATTCCTTCTACCCTTCCCTCAAAGTGCTTGCTCTTGGCTTCTGCCACAGGCTACACTTCCCAGCCTGCAGGATGGCCAGCCTGAAACCCTTTATGAAAAATAGAGGTCTCCTTTCCAAATGTATCAACCTTCTGATTCTTCAGTTTGCAATGCTAAATAAATTGGTTCTTTCTGGAATAAACATAGTAGGAGAAAAGCTGAAGGTTTTACATGGTGGAATTGGTTGATAGGCCAACATATAGGTATTCACATCAAAGAGAAGTTGACAACTCTTCTGTTTGTTTTGCCTTACCCTCACTTTGTCCCACCTCCATTCCCCCAACCCATACAATCTCAGGCTGCAAATTTACTGAAAAGAGTGGATAGGAAACAAAGGTTCTTTTTTCCTTTCATACTATCCTGTCACTTAGGCACATTCGTCTTAAGCAAGAAGGAGACTGAAGGATATTTCTCTGGAGAAACTGAATAGCTACAGAGAACACATCTCCAGAAACCGACTCTGGGAGACCCTGTCTTCAAAAACGGCAGCTTAGCTCCTCGTGTCACTGGACAGTGAAAACCGTCTAGCACCAAGCATAGGCTAACGGCCACCAGACATTTGAGAAAAATCTTTACTATGAAGGAGAGAGATCAATTTTTACTTCTTGGTATTAAAACAGAGTATACAAACATAATCCTAATAAACAAGTGTGTCTCACTATCAGATGCGTTCAAAATATAAACAAAAATTTTAAAAACATCCTAAATCCAAATGTTTTTCAACTTATCAATTAACCATAATAAATTAATATAGTCCATTTACTCTATGTGGATCAACAATGCTTTTACTTGAATATAAGTCTTACGATAAGCTTCTCTTCCACTGAGAAAATATTAAAACAAACTTTGCACTTTTTCCTGCAAAATAGAAGTTCGTTGTCAGATGAAGTTACAACTATTCCTTTTGGAAGATTAAATTATTCTAGCAAAACTAGAGATTGTGTTTACTTTGGCAAACTGGGGTAAAACAAGCAATCTTCAAAGGTGCTCAGAATAAATATTTTGTGGACGGAACTGAGAGATGTTTGTATCAATTGACTAGAGAGGTCAAGTACTAGATACTAAGGTGAAAAACAGAAAAGTGACAAGCATCTGCACAGATGTCTTTTCATAATAATTTAATTCATGAAGAACAAAAGTTGAAATATCAAAAATCGGAAGACACTTTCAATTTTTAGTACTTCATTATTTATGTTCCAAACCACAGGAATATAGCTCAGCTTCCATTTGCTGGAATGGAATACATGTGAAGATGTTATTTTAGGTTATCCACTCTGAACAATGCATTCTCAGAACTTAATATGATAACCACCTCCTTAACAATACCACGTTTCATTTTCGAACTCCAAACCAGAGTTTAGCCTCTCAATGAGAGTTTTCTCGGGAATGAGAGAAGTCCTAAAATTGTGGTTTCATGATATTCTGTTCTATGCTCAGAGCTGGAGCTGAACTGCAGAATCTCAATGAGCTGTGAGGTATCTTGCAAGTAATTTATCAACAATAATAATTAAAATCTCAATGTGGGATTTAAAAAATCCTTTAAAAAGGAAAAAAGTGAGATGATATAAAAATCAAATAGGCTTTTTAAAAGGAGTTCTCTGGGCCGGGTGCAATGGCTCATGCCTATAATCCCAGCACTTTGGGAGGCCGAGGCGGGTGGATCACAAGGTCAGGAGTTCGAGACCACCCTGGTCAATATGGTGAAACCCTGTATCTACTAAAAATACAAAAATTAGCCGGGCATGGTGGCAGGTGCCTGTATTCCCAGCTACTCAGCCGGCTGAGGCAGGAGAATAGCTTGAACCCAGGAGGCGGAGGTTGCAGTGAGCTGAGATGGCGCCACTGCACTACAGTCTGGGCAACAGAACGAGATTCCATCTCAAAAATAAATAAATAAATAAATAATAATTTTTTAAAAAAGGAGATTTCTTCCCCTAATGCAAGAATCCAGTTCAACAATGCAGACCGCCCCCACACATTACAACCTCTTGTTCTCCAAACCCAAAACACAGAAAATGAATTTTAAAAGATAATTGCACAAGGATGATTAAAGGCAAGAGTGGATAGGAAATTTCAACACATTTTTTGAACACTTCAAAAAGCTCAGGATGTTAAAACTCCACTGAGGAGAAGAGCAATGAGAAGCAGGGGGCTCCACTCCAGAGAACCCTAGAAAGGCTTAGGATTTGGACATATCTGTTTCTATGGAAGGTGGCAATATGCTGTGGGAATAGAAACAGGGGGCTTGCCTGAACACAAATGGGGCAGCTTGACTCCCCACACAACATTTTATTCATTTTTTATGGCCCAAAGACTTCACATTACTGCCCCACCCACCTCCACACATACACATAAACTAGAGATTTGTTCTTTGGCAGAATTGAACGGAAATGCCTCTGATCTCAAGACACTGCACCCAGCAAAGGGCAAGGGTAGGCCAGGGAAGGGAAATAGGAAGACTCAACATACACAGACTGAACTCTGGACCCTCCTCTCATTTTAGCAGATGGCAATTTCTTCCTTCCAGGTGCACAATCCACAAACCTGGGAGTCCTCCTTGACGCCTGTCTTTCTCCTATACTTCATACCTATTTTATCGGGATCTTGATAAAATAAATCCAGAATCTGACTACTTCTCACCACCTCTATTTCAGCCACCCTGGTGCAAGCCACTCTCTGGGTTTCTCCTGGATTACAAGAACAGCCTCCTAACTGGTCTCCCTGATTCTAATGTTGCGCCCTAAAGTCTATTCTCAGCATGGGTGCCAAGTGATTCTTTGAAATCTGAGGTCAGAGCCTGTCATGCTTCCACTTCGAAGCATATAATAGCATCATGCTACCTTCAGTAAAAGCCTTCCCATCACTTACAAGGTCTTCCTTTCACTTCTCCATCCTCCTCTCCCTTTTTCCTTCTCAATTACTCTCCAACTATTATATCAAACTTTTTTTTGCTTTTCCTCTTACATAACAAATCTGCTTCCACCTCAGGGCCTTTGCACTTGCCATTCCTATTACTCTGACTCAACTGCTCTAACTCTCTTGCTTTTGTCAAGCCTTTTTGTTCAAAAATTAGTTTCTTAATAAGGTCTATCCTGACCACCTTATTTAAAATTGCAACCATGTAACACTCCTAATCTCCCTTATTCTGCGCTATTATTTTTCCTTTTCTATAAAATTTATGACCTACTAGAACACTATTTAATTTGCTTATTTCTTGTATATACTGCTTATTGTATGTCTACAGGTTGCTAGACACTAAGCTTCATGAGTACAGGGATCCTTCCCTATTTTGTTTACTGATGGATTCAAAGTGTTTCATTGTAAAATTCAAATCGAGAAGTATAAAGAAACAAAAATCAGCCATAATATTTCAGAGTGTTTCCTCAGTTGCTTACTATCCTCTGCATACTGCCCCACACTCTTCACCTGTGGATGCCTCGTACCACTGGGCAAGGCCACAACGCACCGTGAATCTAATGGCTAGCTGTCTCCACACCTGCCCAGGGCTCCAGGAGAAGGCAGGTTGGTAACGCTATGGATTCATAGTGACCAGTGACCAGCCCCTGCTGTGCCTCCAGTCCTACCACTTTTCTCTAACGTCTTGCTTTTTCACTATCTGCCACTATTTTCACACCTTCACCACCTTCCTCACTTATAATTTCCTCCTCCTTCCCCCTTGCCACCTACTTCACAGAGAACACAGAAGTCAGTAATTGAGAACCACTTCAACTTTCCATACCAGACCTATCTTCATCCACACCCTTCTTTTCTTCTCTCTGGACACAACAAATAACTTGTGCTTCTGGTCTAAGGTCAGTTCATTCACTTAGGCTCTGAATCTTATTCTCTCACATTTTCTTGGAAATCTTATCCTTTTTTTTTTTTTTTTTTTTGAGTCGGAGTCTCCCTCTGTCACCCAGGCTGGAGTGCAGTGGTGCAATCTTGGCTCACTACAACCTCTGCCTCCTAGGTTCAAGGGATTCTTCTTCTGCCTCAGCCACCCAAGTAGCTGAGATTACAGGCATAAGCCACCACACCCAGCTAATTTTTGTATTTTTAGTACAGACGGGGTTTCATCATGTTGGCCAGGGTGGTCTCGAACTCCTGACCTCATGATACACCACCCCCCTCTGGCTTCCCAAAGTGCTGAGATTACAGGCATGAGCCACCTCGCCCAGCTATATTTTGCTATCTATTAATCTTCCTCTTTCTCACTCTTACTCCGACTTTCTTTCCTCTCCCTCTCTGTCACACTCTCTCTTCTCGTTTAAACATGCTGACGTCTGTAGTTTTTAAAAGGATGCTTCCTTGATCTCCTATGCCTGTCCATCCGTTACTCTATCTCCTGTATAGCAAAACTTCTTTAAAGAGTATGCGCTTTTGTTGTCTCTATTTTCTCACCTGTTACTCTTCAAATTATTCCCAATGAAATTCCAACCCTATCATCTCTTGAAACTTCTCACTCTGAGATCACTATAATGTCCACATGGCTAAAGCCAAAGTTCCCACCTTATTTGGCCTCTGCAGCATTCATCACAGCGAATCACTCCCTTCTGTTTGACTTCTGGGACCATCTCCCCTTGGTTGATTCTGTGTTCTCTGGCCCATCTTTTCAGATACCTTTGTTTGCCTTTTCTTCTACCCAAACATTAAATATGGGAGTACTTCAAGGCCTGGTCTTGGGTCATATTTTCTTCTGACTCTGTGCTCTTTCCCTGAGTGATGCCATCCTGTCCCATAGGTTCAGAAACCACACATATGCTGATGAATCCTTCATTTATGTCTGCAGCCTCAACCCCTGTATCCACTGGCTCCTTGGCACTGGTGCTGGCTGTGTCACAGGCTCCTCGGTCTGAACTGGACTCAGTTCTTTCTCTCAACCTCTCACCCTACAATATCTGCTGCTCTTCCAATTCCTCCAATGTTTTCTCTCTTGGGAAATGGTATCTCCCTTCCCACCCCCAATTGCTCAAGGCAGAAATTTGGGAGTTAGCCATGTTTCCTCCCTCTCCTTCACTCGTCACATGGAATCAATTGCCAAGTTTATCAGTTTTACCTCCAAGATATCTCTTTAATATTCTCTCTCCTCAGTGCCTCAACACACTCCCCTGCCAGGCTAACATCACCCCTGACCTCATGCCCTGCAAAAGCCTCTTGACTTTTCTCCTGATATAGGATTGCTTATTTCGAGGCCCATCTTATCCACAGGACCGTTTACTCCATGAAGGCAAAGATAAGAGCTGTCCTATTCATCACTTTATTTACTATTCCTGTTACACTGCTTGGCATAGTATATGCCTAATAAATCTTTTATAAAATTTGGGAAAGAATATAAGATTCCTGAATTCCAATTAACTACGATTTCACTTTAAGCAAACACATCTTTTACTTAGCCCCAAATCCAAAAGCAAGAAAAAAATCTTCCCAATAATGAGAGCACAAGATGTCACAAATTTATGTACTTTGCATTGCTGCAGTCCTATGAAGATGTCTTCAGAACCTTGGAGCACAGGAGGGATATGGATGGGGAAATCATGTTACTTGCCCCTATCACACAGCTGGTTGGTGGAAGAGTAGTATCTAGAACTCCAGGCTTCTGGCTCCCATTCCAGTCCCTTTTTCCCTCATTGTCATAGGTAGGACCTATTAATGCAGCAATATACACAAAATTAATCTTACTGTCCTAAGAACTTTATTTAGCTTCTCCTGAAAATCCTGGAATTCTGCCTAGGTTATAACTATCATTCACCAGGAGCAGCAGGCTATAAACAGGTAGAACTGGGAGTAGAAACTAGCACACTGAGTAGTAATGAGATTACCCTGAGTTGTCCAGGATAAAATCAACAGAGGTATTTGGTTATATTCTGCCTACCCTGTTTTAGGAGACTGAAAATGTAAGATTTTCTCACAGAAATGGTTAACATAAAGAATTGGAGCGGGGGTAGGGTTCTTGCCTACAAAATTTATTGAGGTAGAGCAGTTCATTTTTCCTAGGAATATGTGATAAACTACAAGTTATTGTTTAATGGAAAAAGTTACAAATTCAATGAACAAGTTTTGACAGTCCACTTTCTCCTCTTTGCTCCAACTCTATTTATTACCATGGAAGTTATACCTACTAGCATAGATTCAGCTTCAACAATGTTATTACTAAGGCCAAGAATCATTTTCAAAAACTAGAGGACTGGAGAAGATAAGATTATTGCATATAATTAAAATGTTTAAATCCAAATTAAATCTATCTTTGAAGATAAAATCAAAACGTCTATGATTTCCTGTGCTTTTTGGCTATGATTATGCAACCCATTTTCCAATTATTATCGAATGGCTTTATAACTCATAAGGCTGATTGTCGATTTATATCACAGGTTATTAAAGCATGTATATTAATATATATATACCCATATATATATGGCTAATTTTATCCCATTGTTTTTATTTTCAGCACAACACCATTGCTTCATACATTTTTTTCTTCCTAGGACTCAGGTTAGCTTTTCTAAGTGTTCACACAGGCTTGAATTAGCAAGAATTAAAATTGTTACAACTATATTGAGGTCATAACGTCCCTACAAACTAGACAGCTCCACTTTACTTGATCTACTTAGTCTGCAGTTCTGCTCGAAAGGTGCAATTGCATCATTGCTACATAAGAGATGTTTGGACACTTCTATAGTGCCATGAACATTATAAACTAGAAAAATATGTTTTTAAAAATGTTCTTTGTTACAGAAGCGTTTCTACCTAATCTTTTAACTTTCTTCCTTTCTTTGCATAAGAAATGCATTAGGAGATATACCTAATGCTGAATGATGAGTTAATGGGTGCAGCACACCAACATGGCACATGGATACATATGTAACAAACCTGCACATTGTGCACATGTACCCTAAAACTTAAAGTATTAAAAAAAAAAAAGAAACGCTAAATCTATCATGCCCACTTCATTAATCACGGAAAAAGAGGTTGGTGATCAGCTTGACAAAATGTAACCAATATGCTGGTTCTACCAATATGTGTAGCAGAAGGGCATATATATTGCTATCTCATGTGGAGCTCTTATGTGCTACTCACTCTAGCAAGCACTTTAATGTATATGCATTTCATTTACTCCTTATAACAGTTCTACAGGCCTTTGTTTTTATCTCCATTGAACAAGAATGGAAACTGGGGCTCAATGAGCTTCAGCAATTTGCTCAAAAATACAGAGCTGGTAACAGGCAGAGTCAGGATTTAAACCCAGGTCTCTGAGCCCTGCCTGAAGTCCATGCTACTTCCGTCACTCAGCATGTGTCTCTTAAGAATCTTTCTGTTTATTCACTAATATTTGAAAATGGCATTTAAATGAAGCAAAAAGAAACCTTTAAAATGTGTAGAATATATTTTTTAAAAAATAAAGGAAAATTTTTGATATCTTCAAGTTTCATTATTCTTATTGACCTTCTTTGACTGACTTCCTTTTTCCTTGAAGTTACCTGATTCCAGGCTCTGCCTCAGCCATCCTCCATCTCCAGTTACACTATCAGTTCCACTTTCTCATAACGGCAGCATTCTAGGTTGGTTTTGTATCACACAGTTAATCTGATGGAGCAGTTTAAAGCATTCGGTATTACCAAAGGGGTTATGAAACACAAATGTTGTGTTTCAAGGCCCTAATAAGAGGGACGTAAATCCTTAAACCACCAAAGCCTGGAGAATAAATGGTAGCAGCTGGGGATATGTAAAAGGAAAAGTTAGATTTTGCAAGTTTTCCATGGAAGTTTTAAAAAATCACATCAATTAGACGGCTCATACACTTTGTGGAAACATTACAGTGTTATTACTGACATCATCTGTGCTGGCCTGTGCCACCTTGCTTAATTCCACCTAGGACTAGCCAGCTAGCCTGGCATCACTCATTCCAACAGGGCCACTCCCCTTCATTTATTAGTATGTTTACCAATAGTCACTTGGGGAACTGTTTCTCCTTCAATCCCTCCAGGGTTCAACATTAAAGTTATGAAGACAGAAGCAGCTAGTTCAGCTGGGTCATCATAAAAGTCCAGGAGAAGCAAGACGAAAAGAAAGAAAATTAAATGGCAAAACAAAGGAGGAAAACCTCCCAGCAGAGAGATGCTGGTGAAAAGCAGTTTGCTACACTGGCCAATGATGTAGCTTGGGGAAAATTTTGCCACAAGTATTTGCTAACTACTGAATTTAATTAAAGTAGCATTGTTGACCAAAACCACAATCCACTATTAAATGCTTGTGTGAAAAGCACTGGAAATGAGATCCGTATTTTCTAATAACCATGACAAGCTTTTAAAAAAAGAAACAATAAATACATTCATGGGAAAAGGGTAGCTGCTGCCATATTTGCCACAGTGAGTTCCCTCTACTTGCTCCATCAAAGCAATTTACTTCAATTATAATTGGAATTTCATTTGGTTTTCTTTAGACACAATTATCTATTCAGAAATATTTGTTATATATATGCCAGATTCTGGGCTAGGGAAGTCGAGACATGTACACAAATAATTATAATACGTGATGAAATGAAATTGTGATCAGAAGACTGTGAGCTATATTCAATACCGAGAATATAGCTCTTGGCACTGAGTTACAATACAAAGAAGTACAAGGCACTGTCTAGAAAGGAACCTTCATTGGCTGTCAGACAGATGCCAGGGGAGGCCTAACTGCATAATAGCTAAGCACATAGACTTGGGAACTGGGCAAACCTGGATTCAACCTGTCTTTGCCATTAATCGGTTGTGTTGTCTGGGACAAGTTTATTGCCTTCTCAAAGATATAATTGCCTCATGCATAAAAGGGAGACAAAATGCTGCTTACTTCACAGGGTGCTTATGAAGACTAACTAAAATAATCTAGATGGTGCCTTGTCCATAGCAGTGCTAAAGAAATAGTCCTACTAGTATTATTGAGCTCGATGCATCTGGTTTAATCAATAGAGACTGACTTTGGCTAATAAAAGCAAACAAAAAAATAAAAAGGAATTGATTGGTACTGTCAACCAAATAACAGAGAGGGGCTTTCTAATAGAAAAGATATTTATTTGGGAATAGAGCATTGTAATGGGAATATGCATGCCATAAGAAACCATGTGCATATTTAGGAAGCTAAAGGAAGACAAAGATTTTTAAAGGAAAAAATGAGAAGGATTACACAATTGTTTTAAAATAATTATCCTTGTCTACGAAGATAAATAACAAGGGTGATGCCAGTCTGAGGTTGGACAGGCAGTTGCTGGGCAGATGTCCTTGTAGATATATATAAAATTAATGGGGAGTCTCTTTGGGAGATCACTGTCACCATTTTTCAATCCTGTATCACTTGTCTCAGATTTACAATCCAGGGAAAAAGTACAAGATTGGCCTACACCTTTAACACATGATTGGCTATACCCACCCCTTGGACATGGAAAGGAAGGAGCAAAATTCAGAGAAATCTTGAAAGCTGTGGTGTTTTCTGATCAAGGGAAACAGAAAAGGGGACATTCATCGTTGAGGAGTCTAATGCTGAGGAGGCAAAAGTAAACAGGCAGCATCACTGCAAAAGTGAGCAGGACAAAGTGAGGAGGGTGAGCGCCATCTGGAAGATTCGTCAGGGAGGAGGAACTGCGCTGAGTGAGATGAGTAGAGGCAAATTTTCCAGGGGTATCTGGAAAGCTAACAAGAGTTGTTCAGTGATGGAGTGATAACAAGTTAGAAGCCACTGAAGAGATCTGAGGAAGACTAAATGGTGATGAAAATATATTTCTCATGTAGAGTTTGGCAGGGCTGCAAGGTGACCTGGAAAGGGGAAAAATAAAAAGCAGATTTGACTTCAGAATTCTGTGTGAGATGAAGAGCTAGACTGAGGTGACGACATCAGGAAAGGAGAAAACTATCTAGGTAAGAGAGATGTTGCCTTTTTTTCAGAGGAAAATAATTTTATAAAAGGCAACACCATAGATACTATCAAAATATCAAAAAATAACAAGTGTCGAAGAAGATATGGAGAAATTGGAAGTCTCATACACTATTCATGGGAATGTAAAATGGTGCAGCTGCCTTGGAAAACATGTAGTTCCTCAAATGATTAAACTTAGAGTTACTATATGACCCAGCAATTCCACCCCTAGGTATATGCTCAAGAAAAATAAAAACATATATCCACACACAAATTTGTACACTTGTGTTTATAGCAGCATTATTTATGATAGCCAAAAGTTGGAAACAACCCAAATGCCCATCAACTGATGCATGGATAAACAAAATGTTGTGTATCCATACCATGGAATATTATTTGGCCGTAGAAAGAAATGAGTACTGATATGTTCTATAACATGGACGAACCTCAAAAACATTAGGCCAAGTGAAAGAAGCCAAGTCACGAAAGACCACACATTGCATAATTATATTCATATGAAAATTCAGAATGGGCAGATTATAGATACAGCATATAGGTTAGTTGTTGCTTAGGGCTGGGCTATAGGGGACGGGAGAGCATGGAGCTAACAATATGGAGGTTTTTTTTTGAGGTGATGAAAATGTTGTAAAATTAACTACGGTGATGATTGCACATATCTGTGATTATACTAAAGACTGTTAAATTGTATACCTTAAATGGGTGAGTTGTAGGATATATAAATTATATCTCAATAAAGTTTTTTTTTTTTTTTAAGTCAACAGGGCTGGGCGCAGCGGCTCACATCTATAATCCGAGCACTTTGGGAGGCCAAGGCAGGAGAATCTCTTCAGCCCAGGAGTTTGAGACCAGCATGGGCAACATAATGAGGTGCTGTCACAGCAAAACATTTAAAAATTAGCTGGGCATGGTGGCATGTGCCTGTAATCTCAGCTTCTTGGGAGGCTGAGGTGGGAGGACCTCTTGAACTGTGATCACTGTGATTACAGTGAGCTATAATCACACCGCTGCATTCCAACATGGATGGGAGCAAGACTCTGTCTCAAAAGAAAAAAAAAAAGTTAACAAGCGGTGGCAGTTTGGCGCAATGGGAAATGAAGTAAAGGAATGAGTCCAAGATACTTCCAAGGCAATCTATTTGGGCCAATGGGAGAAGGCAGCTTTAAATGTGTTTTCTCTTTACTGACACTGAAGGAGACACACGTTTAGTGAAGTGACCAGAAAACAGTGATGTGAGACTGCTCTTCCCCAGAAGGCCAGGTGGGGTCCCTGCTTCTTGGGGACCTGGGCTTGTTTTAGAATGACAGAACACATCAGGGACCAGATTTCAGAGGCTGCTACAACTCCACAGAAATTTAGAACTAGAAGGAAAGTTTCCACTTTCCTCAGAGGGCTAAATGGCACTTGATTTACAATATGATGTTTTTGTTGCTGCAGGACTTTCTTGACTTCTGTCTGTTGAATGCAGGTCCTGGCTGGCTCACCTCAATATCTGCATTCCCACCGACTTAACTCCCTGTGTTGCACATAAGTTCTGCTCAATAATTCTTATAGTAATTTCAAGCGTAGATTTTCACTTTTACTATTTTACCAAATGTTTGAAATACAAAGAGTTATACCATCAGCTCATGCCTGCCCAGCCCCATCAGCCTCACCCCACAACTCTGCACAGACATTTAGCTTGCTTTTTTGTGACTTTGCATGATCTGTATAATTGTTCTTGCTAATTATAAGATATTTATATTTGTGGAACAATATCACACATATTGGATGACTTCATCCTGTGTGTTTGTGGCATTTCTGGCCTTCTTCTATCTGGTTTTCCTTCTTTATGACAAAATTCCAAGGGAAGCCAATAACTAATGGTGCCTAAGGAGAAAGGCGGGAAGCCCCACTTGGTGATCTGAAGATGTTTGTTAAATCAGGTCACTGACCAGTCTCTACATATTGTGTAAACTTTGGAAACACACGTCTATGTCATATTGGGTCTGACATAAGGAGTGCTATAATGATTGTTCCTACTATAGTTGTGCTCCTTGACCAAAAAAATCACCTCTCTCTCTATTGAGGAATCAAGTAAATCTGCACAGTGATGAATGTTTCAAGGTCTGAACCTGGCACTTGATAAACATTGTATTATTTAATTCTCAGAGAGGAGGAAACAGTCCCAGAAAAGCAAAAGAACTTGTCCAAGGTCGCTTAGCCAGGATTTGAAACCAGACCTTCCTGTTTACAAAGACGTGACTAAATCTGAAAAGGCTACATACTGTCATTCCAATTTGATGACATCCTGGAAAGGGCAAAACCATGGAGACAGTAAAAAGATCAGTGGTTTCTAGGGGATGTGGGGAGGGACAGATGAATAGGTGGAGGACAGAAAATTTTTAGGGCAGTGAAACAACTCTGTATGATACTATATTGGTGGACACAAAGCATTATACACTTGTCCAAACCCATGGAACAGACTATACAATGTGTGAACCCTGATATAAACTATGAACTTTGGATGATCGTGGTGTGTCAATGTTAGGTTCATAATGATAGAAGCTACAAATGTATGGAGGTAGGGGGTATATGAGAAATCTCCATATCTTCCACTCAATTTTGCTATGAACCAAAAATTGTTCCAAAAAATAAAATCTATTTAAAAAAAATAAAGACTAGGCTGGTAGCTGATCTGTTACAATGGCTTCAACTGCTTAATACTCCCATTAGTGTTATATCCTACATTTATGAACCACTTGTTTACAAGTGTTAAATGCATTTGAGTGATGGGCCATCACTTAATAATGCCCTTGAATGGTGGCAGTCTCCAATCCATGCTAGGAGATGGCTGTGCAACAGTTCTCACAGATGGGGAGTGGCCACAACAGAACCAAATATAGTAACTCCCTGCCACCCAAGGAGGAAGAATCCTAAAAGCAGGCCTGGTTTTTTCTGTCTCACTTTTCCAGTACTTGAATATTGACCATGTCCAAACTCAATATTGACAAATAATTCACTCACTTCCTTCATTTTGAAAATCATGCTCATTTAAGAGGAAATATAATCCATATACTTCTGGTTACTTTATACTTAGATCATCAGCAATATGTTCTTTTGCAATCGGTGTCCAAATATCTTTTGCAATAGATGTCCAAATATCTCTGGAGACTTTTTTTTTTTTCCACAAGGGCAGTAAGCTGCATTTGGACAAGAGTAATCACCAAAGTTCACAGCTTGAAAACTCAAACCCATAAGGTTTAAATTGCAAACTTGCCCAATCCTTAAACTGAAAAGACTCCAAAAAGCAATACTAACAAGGAGCTGGCAAGTATTCATACATGACAGCTGGAAAAGGGGGCGGAGTGGAATGAGAGAAGAGGACAATGACTGATGTGGACACCATGGGGAAACCAGGATGTGCAGGGTCCTTTGTCGAATCCAGGAGGCATGGTGTCCTTGGAGTCCTGATGTTCTTGTTGTGGAGTCAGCAGGGGCAGTAGCAGCCAGGAGAAAACACCAGGCTCCATGAGGGAATTCATGTTGGAAACAGAGTTAAGACTTAGATCCATATTTTATATAACACTGAAAATCTGCAGCTGAGCCCTGAGGCTCTTACTTGTTCAGATGTCATATATAAAGCTCTCTACTTTTGCTAGCCTGTGACAGAATTTCAATCTGGAATATAGATAAAAGAGTATGAAAAGTTGATTTTTCATAGTCAGTGGATTAAACAGTAACTCTTTTGATGATACCTATAAAATGTAGTAACTTACTATATTTATTTTTATCCTGATTTAGAAAAGACTGAGGATTTGCTCAGTTACAGTAAACATCATCAAATGGGAATAAAATTTTATTAGCTCGAAAAAAACAAGAGTAAATAAGTTGTTCTTAAAATCATTGACATGTAAATATATCTTATCACTAATTGCAAATCATAAAGAATAAAGACTAAGTATGTACGAAATCCGACCAAGTGGGCATTCTCCTGGAGAAAAGTTAAAATTAGATGAGTCCTTGTTAAAAGAATCATGTGAAAGCATTAGTTGTGGAAGTAACAATAAAAACATGCATGATGGGGTTCTGCTGTGATGTCATGAGCCTCACAGAGACACAGGCAACATAGGCGAACATGAAATTATTGTGGCGTAGACAAATTCTACATGGGGCGGTATGCCTCTGAGTCTTATATTACTCACATAAATTGTTCTGTAAAGTGCTACTCCTGGCCTCTTTACCAAGGAAAGATGTATTGTGAGGAAGAGGGAGTTGGGGTGCACGAAGAAGAGAAAGGTCAAGGAGGCTCTAGGAACCGAGGAAGGCAGGAAGAGAAAAGATATTTAATGCAGCTTGAATGGTGTTTATCCATTTTGTTGCTTCATCACTTTGAACCCGTGGTCCTCAAGAACATTGGAATAGGAGAAGGGAGATTGTGGAGGAAGCCCACAGCTCTTAAGTTCCTCAGCCCAGAGGTGCCATACATGACTTCTGCTCACAGTCTATGGGCCAGAACTAGTCACATGTCCCATCTTAACTGCAAAGGAGACTGGGAAATGTAGACAAGTTCACGGACAATTGGTGATCCCTGGCTGGTTCTGCCATAAGCACCTACCTATCTGTGCCTGTACTTTGACTTTCTTTAGGTCTCCGTGGTGTCATTTCCTGCTATTCATTGAATTAGGTCTGGTATGTCTCAACAGTTCCCAACTCCACAAAATGAGTCAACAACTGAGGGAGGTCATGGAAGGATTGCAGTACTAGAAGTCCACCACACAATACACACCACCTCAGGCTAGAGCTGTAATGACGTGGAGCAAACAGAGAGCTTCCTGTCAGTGTCTGCATCATTTATGCCATCTCTGGATCAGGTAACATGGAAATTGAGAAAAATGGTTCCAACAGATGCTCAATTCTCAATCACCTTTTCCATTTTCCTTTAAAGAAGGATATATTCTTTTTACTGGAAGAGAAGCCTGGCAAAGAGATTTCAGGTGCAACTTAATGGAAGGAAAAATTAACCCCCTGAGGATGGTGTGCAGGAATGTGTGGATGCAAGAGTACGTAAGCATGTGCCACATATTCTGTATGCCTCATTCATGCAAGAAGTTGGGCTGCAATGCTGCACAGGGTATACCCCTATGATGCTACCTCACATTGTCCAACGTTGTGAGCAAACAGAGTTAAAGATCAGCAGGAAAATTATCCCATCACTGCCTGTCACCTCAGCCTGTACCACGAAAACTCCCTACTGCTAGTGTAATGCCAGATGAGGCCACCCTGAAAGAGCAGAGAGTGGGCCAGAAGCAAGGACAATGAGGCTCTGTGCTTTCTATCTGGCCTAAAAAACATGGAAGCCAAGAGCAGTGGCAAGTAACCCAGAGTGGATGTCTGAAGGCTCAGGAATTCTGCTACCACCAAATGTTGACCTTCAAGCTATCTATGTGTACTGGCCTTTGAATATATCCAGGTTTTGTACATGAATGAGGTCACATGTATGGGTAATGCCCCAAGGATACCACTTTACCCACATACTAGCAGAAATTCCAGTGTTTTCTGTCCAGGGGTTCTCTGGCCTTAGATATCTTCCCAGTGATGTTGTCAACATGAATTAGAAATTTACTGAGCCAGACGTGGTGGCTCACGCCTGTAATCCCAGCACTTTGGGAGGCCAAGATGGGCGGATCATGAGGTCAGGAGATGGAGACCGTCCTGGCTAACATGATGAAGCCCCGTCTCTACTAAAAAATACAAAAAATTAGCTGGGTGTGGTGGTGGGCACCTATAGTCCCAGCTACTCAGGGGTCTGAGGCAGGAGAACAGCATGAACCTGGCAGGCAGAGCTTGCAGTGAGCTGACGTCGCTCCACTGCACTCCAGCCTGGGTGATAGAGCGAGACTCCCTTTCAAAAAAAAAGAAAAAAGAAATTTACTGCCATCACTAACACTATTCCTTCTAAAATGATTCTGGAATAGGCTCCTTGAGGCTAGTGAGGGCCAGGGCTAGCTGCAGAAGTTGTACATTCTTGAATGGCCCAACTTTTCCAATTTATTATACATATTTGATAAATGTGGGGCATGCAGTACAGTAAGCTAAATGTTGTAGGGTTGGTTCTCCAGAAACAGACACTGAGATGGAGTTTGGGTTGCAAGATGTATATTAGGGATCAATACCTATGATGGGAGGAGATTAAAGCAGGATTGGGTAGAGGGAGAATTCAACAGCAATGTAGGTCAACCCAGCAGGGAGCTCTAGAGTGGGTATGGTCCTTCAGAGTTGTCCCAAAACAAATATCCTGGGCTTTATATTCCTGAAACAAATGGCCAGGCCTTGTTCAGTCACCAGATGCACAGTGCCCAGGAAGGGCATGACTTTGGGCAAAGTGAGTCTCTGCAGCTGAGGCAAAACTAACTGATTGTACTACCCATCACTTGTCAGCAAATCCTTCCTTGAAGAGGGATCTCAACGGTTCATACCTGTGTCTACCACATTGACGGGTTAGTCCAAACCAAGGAGGGAGGTATGCTGCTTTATTCCTCATCCCATTCAAGTCTTTTAATCTTCTCATGTCTTGAAAAGGAAGTCAGAATTGCAGACATGAGTGCCTTTACAAGTTAGGCAGCAAGCCTGAGCTTGCCACTAACATTTATCCATCCATCCAGCAAGTAAGCATTTATGGAGCATCTGTTCTGTGCCAGGCACTGTGTTAAGTGCTGGAGATTGAGACATTAATGATTGACCTTAAGGGCTACAGCCAGCTGAGCAGATACCTCATGGATGGGCTTCACAGTCACATGGATTCCTTTTACTGTGGGAATAGCTTTGATGCACAGTGGGACCCTTTCATCAAACCCAACTGATCCAGTGTTGACACTCAACCCAAGCTGATGTAATCCAATTTCCTACTCTGGAATGTGTAAATTGTAGTGGAAACACTTGTGAATGAGGAGTGTCGAAGCAGAGAGGCATTAATGGCAGGGCACTGGAGAGAAGGTTCATGCACACCACATATCATTGTTTTAATACCAAAACACTGAAAATAACTCACATACCCATTAATGGAAGATTAAGTAACTGGTCATGCAGCCACATAGTAGAATATATATAGCCACTAAAATTATAATGATAAGCTCTATTTATTTCTGTGGTATATATCCATAACATGTTATTTAAAAAAGCAGCATTTAAATATGTTAAAATGGAAAGATTCAATGCATATAAAATATCTGCTTATCACTGGAGTATAGAAATTAAGCCTGTGTTTCACTTTCTTCTTAAAATCTTTTCTCATCCTCTGGATCTTCTGCAACAAACATATGAGGCCAGCATTATCCTGATACCAAACTCTGACAGAGACACAACAAAAAAAAGATAATTTTAGACCAATATCCCTGATGAATGTCGATGCAAAAACCCTCAGTAAAATACTGGCAAAGCGAATCCAGCAGCACATCAAAAAGTTTATCCACCATGATCAAGTTGGCTTCATCCCTGGAATGCAAGGCTGGTTCAACATACGCAAATCAACAATCGTAATTCATCACATAAACAGAACCAAAGACAAAAACCACATGATTATCTCAATATATGCAAAAGGCCTTCGACAAAATTCAACTGCGTTTCGTGCTAAAAACTCTAAATAAACTAGGTATTGATGGAATGTATCTCAAAATAATAAGAGCTATTTATGACAAACCCACAGTCAATATCATATTGAATAGGCAATAACTGGAAGCATTCCCTTTGAAAACTGGCACAAGACAGGGATGCCCTCTCTCACCACTCCTATTCAACATAGCATTGGAAGTTCTGGCCAGGGCAATCAGGCAGGAGAAAGATATAGAGGGTATTCAATTAGGAAAAGAGGAAGTCAAATAGTCCC
Source organism: Hylobates moloch (assembly GCF_009828535.3). NCBI lineage: Eukaryota > Metazoa > Chordata > Mammalia > Primates > Hylobatidae > Hylobates > Hylobates moloch. Next base: position 32,677,256 of record NW_026652281.1, read on the forward strand.
TGTTTGCAGATGACATGATTGTATATCTAGAAAACCCCATTGTCTCAGCCCAAAATCTCCTTAAGCTGGTAAGCAACTTCAGCAAAGTCTCAGGACACAAAATCAATATGCAAAAATCACAAGCATTCTTATACACCAATAACAGACAAACGGAGATCTAAATCATGAGTGAACACCTATTCACAATTGTTACAAAGGGAATAAAATACCTAGGAATCCAACTTACAAGGAATGTGAAGGACCTCTTCAAGGAGAACTATAAACCACTACTCAGTGAAATAAAAGAGGACACAAACAAATGGGAGAACATTCCATGCTCATGGATAGGAAGAACCAATATCATGAAAATGGCCATAATGTCCAACGTAATTTATAGAGTCAATGCCATCCCCATCAAGCTACCAATGACTTTCTTCACAGAATTGGAAAAAACGACTTTAAAGTTCACGTGGAACCAAAAAAGAGCCCACATCGCCAAGACAATCCTAAGCCAAAAGAACAAAGCTGGAGACATCATGCTACCTGACTTCAAACTATACTACAAGGCTACAGTAACCAAAACAGCATGGTACTGGTACCATACAGATACATAGACCAATGGAACAGAACAGAGGCCTCAGAAATAACACCACACATCTACAACCATCTGATCTTTGACAAACCTGACAAAAACCAGAAATGGGGAAAGGATTCCCTATTTAATAAATGGTTCTGGGAAAGCTGGCTAGCCATATGTACAAACCTGAAACTGGATCCCTTCCTTACACCTTATACAAAAGTTAATTCAAGATGGATTAAAGACTTAAATGTAAGATCTAAAACCATAAAAACCCTAGAAGAAAACCTAGGCAATACCATTTAGGACATGGGCATGGGCAAGGACTTCATGTCTAAAACACTAAAAGCAATGGCAACAAAAGCCAAAATAGACAAATGGGATCTAATGAAACTAAAGAGCTTCTGCACAGCAAAAGAAACTATCATCAGAGTGAACAGGCAACCTACAGAATGGGAGAAAATTTTTACAATCTACCCAACTGACAACGGGCTAATATCCAGAATCTACAAAGAACTTAAACAAATTTACAAGAAAAAATCAAGCAACCCTATCAAAAAGTGGGCAAAGGATATGAACAGACACTCTTCAAAAGAAGACCTTTATGCAGCCAACAGACACATGAAAAAATGCTCATCATCACTGGCCATCAGAGAAATGCAAATCAAAACCACAGTGAGATACCATTTCAGGCCAGTTAGAATGGCGATCATTAAAAAGTCAGGAAATAACAGGTGCTGGAGAGGATGTGGAGAAATAGGAACACTTTTACGCTGTTGGTGGAACTGTAAACTAGTTCAACCATTATGGAAGATAGTGTGGTGATTCCTCAAGGATCTAGAACTAGAAATACCATTTGACCCAGCCATCCCATTACTGCGTATGTACCCAAAAGATTATAAATCATGCTACTATAAAGACACATGCACATGTATGTTTATTGCGGCACTATTCACAATAGCAAAGACCTGGAACCAACCCAAATGTCCATCAATGATAGACTAGATTACAAAAATGTGGCATATATCCACCGTGGAATACTATGTAGCCATAAAAAAGGATGAGTTCATGTCCTTTTTAGGGACATGGATGAAGCTGGAAACCATAATTCTGAGCAAACTATTGCAAGGACAGAAAACCAAACACTGCATGTTCTCACTCATAGGTGGGAACTGAACAATGAGAACACGTGGACACAGGGCAGGGAACATCACACACTGGGGACTGTCGTGGGGTGGGGGGATGGGGGAGGGATAGCATTAGGAGAAATACCTAATGTAAATGACAAATTAATGGGTGCAGCAAACCAACATGGCACATGTATGCATGTGTATCAAACCTGCAAGTTGTGCACATGTACCCTAGAACTTAAAGTATAATAAAAAGAAAAAAAAGAAATTGAAACTTAAGTACAATATGATTCGTATAGGTTGCTATTATTATTATCATTATTATTTTAAGTATGAGCTCAGATGACTCAACTTGAAGTAAAGATTCCTAGCAGCTCAGGAGCTCTGCTATGAGAGGAATGTCCATGAAATGCTCGGGCCGTCAGTTCACATCTTCTCCTTCTGCCCTTCCTCCCCCTGCCCCAGTGTGTAAGTTGCTCAGAATGCTCAGCTGTGAGCATCTCTCAGCTGTGAGCTGTCTCTTCCTAAAACAACTAGAACCGTCCCCTATGTTTTCCACATGGGATATCAGTGCTTTTCTCACATTTTTTTAAGCCTTGATCTTGATATTTTAATTCATTTTCCATTTCATTTCTGTAAGACTTTCCTGGCTGTGAAATGTTAATGTGGTCAGTTCATGTTTCATTAACTTCCCCTCAAGCCTATGGAGATTTTTAGTTTGCTAAGGACATGCGGATATGGCCAGGCCCACAAATGTTGGCTGTGCACTGACTCTTTCTAACAAAATTCAAGGGGAATTCCCAGTGTGGTGAGAAAGGCACGTCCTACTGACAGGAAGAGGGAGGGAAAGGTGAAGCTGAAACATAAGCAACTTCCTAGGAGCAGCAGTGTCTAAGGAACGCATTAAGAAAGAGGGACTGCCAGCCGGGCGTGGTGGCTCATGCCTGTAATCCCAGCAGTTTGGGAGGCCGAGGCGGGTGGATCATGAGGTCAGGGTTTCGAGACCAGCCTGACCAACATGGTGAAACCCCGTCTCTACTAAAAATACAAAAATTAGCTGGGCATGGTGGCAGGTGCCTGTAATCCCAGCTACTCAGGAGGCTGAGGCAGGGGAATTGCTCGAACCCAGGAGGCAGAGGTTGCAGTGACTGAGACCGCACCACTGCACTCCAGCCTAGGCGACACAGCGAGACTCCACCTCAAAAAAAAAAAAAAAAAAAAGAAAGAGGGACTGCCAAGAACATGGTGCACTTGTTAGTCCCATAGGAGCAGAGCACAGCCTCAGCATTGTTACCTCTGGATAAGAACATGCATGAATTCAGAGGCCAGGAAGTTCCAATCTCTTCAAGGATTAAGTTAGAGAATCCTAAGGGATAAGAGTCTGGCCATACAGTTCCAGGAAGAAGCTCCAACATCTGTTCCATCTGTGTCTGGGCTCAGACTGGGACATCATGAAGCCAACTGGCAAAATGTGTTATTTCCCCTGGCTAGAAGCATAGCATCTTTAGAAATGTAAATTCTCCTTGACTTTTCTCACTATTCCGTATGTTGTTTTCGTTGTTGGGTTTTGTTTTTCTTCTTGTCAGATTTTCTTCCTAACTACTTCAAACCTTGACCTTGGACACACCTCAAAAAGAAAAATGCTGCCACCACAGATTCTGTGAGCCTGGAAGACGGTAGCTTTGGGAGGCAGGGAAGAGAATCAAGAATGATCAGATAAATTCTGATCATTCTACTATTATTTAGAAATGGATCTAGATGTGTTATATACACTTGAATTTCATCTCATGAAACTCCTATAGGATCTGCCTGGATCTTTCCGCTACCGTAAAAGCGCCTTAGTGGTTGGGCCAGGTGCATTGGCTCACGCCTGTAATCCCAGCACTTTGGGAGGTCGAGGTGGGTGGATCATGAGGTCAGGAGAGTGAGATCATCCTAGCTAATACGGTGAAACCCTGTCTCTAATAAAAATACAAATTGCCAGGTGTGGTGGTGGGCAACTATAGTCCCAGCTACTCTGGAGGCTAAGGCAGGAGAATCGCTTGAACCTGAAAGGTAGAGGTTGCAGCGAGCAGAGATCACGCCACTCCACTCCAGCCTGGGCGACAGATTGAGACTCCCTCTCAAAAAGAAAAAAAAAGTGCCTTAGTGGTAACAATGGTGTGATGAGTAACACTTTACATTTATCATTTCTACCCCAATTATTGATCCTTTATGAATAATCACACCTTGACTTACACACAGCTGCTTTGCTTCTGTAAATTAAGAATTAAATTGTGTTTCATTTTCATCTTTATCCCTAGTCTTAGATTTGATCTATTGGTTTTATAAATATGTAATCATAGATAATTCATTTTATCAAATTTGATTGGATCTATTGGTTTTATAAATTTATAATCATAGAACTTTGACAGTCTATGATTATCTACAGGCAAATAACTTCTAACAAGGTGAAACCTTCAAGAGAGTGCCCTGATACTTATGTTGGCTTTCACATTCCCCCTGCTAGTAAAATCTTAAAACACTCCTTTCAGGAAGACCAACAGCAGAATAACATTGAATCCCAGAATGTATGATTTCCTGAAAATTACAAGCCAGTCATGGGAGTTAATTAAAATGTTAAGACACATGCCCACCATACAGCAGAAATCCAAAAGAAAGGCCAGTTGAAGAGTAAAAGATTTATTTAATATTTGTCTCCTTTCTAGTTCATTTCTATTTGGGTTCTTTGTTTTTTTTTTTTTTTCCTGGAAATTTGCATATGTGACCTCTTACTCAGATGTTTGCAGGCTTTTGGCCTGGTGCACAAGGAAAGCATTGACAGAGAGGGAGATGTGGAGGAGGACGAAGCCACCAGGAAATGGCAGTGAGACTCAGACAATGGTTTTGTTGCTTGTCCCTGGACTCTGACGATCTCTGAAAACCATTACACCTTGTTTTGAGAGCATTGTCAGTTTATAGGACGAACAAAGTTTTCTTCAAAGTCATATGTTACTTCATAGTGGAGCTGGGGTTCTGCAATCCCTGTGGTGCCTAACACAGAGCTTTGTACACAGGAGACATTACAGAAATGTGTATTTGCTAAATGTAGGTGAATTCCTGAAAGTTGTGTGTGAATTCCATTTTTATAAGTTGAATAATACTTTTAGAACATATTGGGGGGCATGTTTAAAAGAATACTGCATTGGATCATTCTGTAAAATGAATATCTACCTCAATTTATGTATTTTGCCAGCAGAATTAGGTTTACCAGTTTTCCTTAAAACGGAGCTGAAGGATGCGTGCAATGGCTCACACCTGTAATCCTAGCATTTTGGGAGTCTGAGGGGGGGTGGATGTCTTGAGGCCAGGAGTTCGAGACCAGCCTGGCCAACATGGTGAAACCACGTCTCTACTGAAAATACAAAAATTAGCCAGGTGTGGTGGTGCACGACTGTATCCCAGCTATTGAGGTGGCTGACTCAAAAGAATCCCTTGAACCGCGGAGGCAGAAGTTGCAATAAGCCGCGATTGCTCCACTGTACTCCGGCCTGGGCGACAGAGGCAGACTGTCTCAAAAAACAAAAACAAAAAGTGAGTATGAAAATCCTTTGTTACTCCTCTGCAACATGAAGGGCTTAGACTCTTGGATTGATCTTGATTATTTGTACCAGTAGTAAAATTCCGCAGTTTAAAAATCTAACTCCAATTAACATAAAATTTTGAAAGGTGAGAGATCTGGCCAACTTTGCTGCTTTGAGGTGTAGGAGAAGAAAAATAAATTTTTCTTCAACCCTCATAGGTTCTTAGTTAGAACAGCTCCCTGTAACAAAAGGCAGATTAACAAGAGAAAAACAAGCAGATGTTTATTTATATATATATTTCATACATACATGGGAGACACCCAGGAACAAGAAGTTTTCAAAAAGGTGGCTTCGAATACCAGCTAAATAGCATCGTCAACAAAGAATAGTACATTTTTAAGTAGTGACAAGACAAAGTGAAAGGATTTTAAGCCTCCAAGGGCGGCAACGCCTGGAAGGCAAATGAATGGCAGATAAAGGCCACTTAGTAAAGCTCGTCCATATTCAGGTTCATAAGAGTCTAAAACTGTCTTCAGTGCTTAACGTTTATTCTACCTGGTAGAGAAGCAGGCAGGATACCTTTTGTCTTTGTGAGTCTATATCCTGCTTTTAGGCGAATAGAGGAAGAGCAAAGAGCTTTCCTGAATCTGCTTCTTCTTCATTGCCTTCAGCTCAGTCCTTCATATTTTAGGGTGAGATATTCTGGTTTTCCACAAAGGGATAGGGAGAAAAGGCAGTGACTCTTCTCAAGATTTGCATTCTTTCCATTTACTCATAACAAACTCCTTATTACAATTATATTATCCTGAAACAATTATTTTTATCAAGTCAGAACTACCTCTGACATTAGGCAGAGCTCTACTGTGAAGTCAGTAGTGTATTGTTTGCTTCTAGATATGTTTAATTCTTAACTAGAAACTAACTGAGCTCTCCTGGATAGAAATAGCATCAGGTGAGCATTTCTCCTTCCTGTGGGGGCTGACTGTAAAAGATGTGATGTATCTTAATAGCAAAATCACACAATTAAGGCACTGAGTGTGTATGTGTTCCCACAGGAAAAAAAATTAAGCACATCCTTTCTTGTTTTTGTTTTTTCTTTCTTTTTTTTTTTTAAATCAGCCCTCTCAGATTGATTGTTTTTTGGTTTTAATTATGTAATTAACTGCAATCAAATGTACTGATGGATTATGGTCATTTAGCAAACCTTGTCTTACACTAAATATTGTGCATATCTTTATAAAATGAAATGGTATGTTGGCTCCTATTACAATTAGCATATTGTCAGGACAAAAAATTCTTGATAATTAACATCTCTGTCTCCAACTTCTTCATTTAAAAAGCATAGTGACTTTAATGCTTTAATAGAAATAGCATAATTAAAAAAAATAAGTCAAACAGTTCAGAAATTGCCTACAAAATCCAATATTTAGGTGCAGTGGCCCTTAACTGTGGCAGACAGTGTTACAGACATTTCTCCATGTATATACAGAGAGAAAAATGGATGGAAGGAAAGATGGAGGTATGGATGGATAGAAAAAAGAAGGAAGGAAAGAAACTCATGCCATATATGTGTTCTGGGTTGAAAAATTTTGTTTTTAAATATTTTCTAATTTTTAAATAGTTTTACATTTACAGAAAAGTCACAGAGATAGTACCAAGGGCATAAGGGGACCCTCACAGTTTCTCCTATTGTTAATGTCTCACATTAGTATATTAAATACATTAGTCAGTTAAAACTACTGAATAAATATTGATATACTATAATTAACTAAAGTCCACACTTTATTTGAATTTCTTTTCACCTGCTTTTCTTTTTCTGATCCAGGATTCTATCCAGGATACCACATCATATTAATCATTGTGTCTCCTTGGACTTCCCTGCGCTGTGACAGTTTCTCAGACTTTCTTTGTGTTTGATGACCTTGACAGTTTTGAGGAGTACAAATCAAGGTACTTTGGAGACTGGCCCTCAATTTGTCTATGTTATTCTCATGATTATATTTGGGGTTATGGATTCGTGGGAGGAAGAGAACAGAGGTAAATCATCATTCTCATCATATCAAGGGTACATGCCATGAACACAACTTATCACCAATGCTGGGCTTGATTCCAGGGCTGAGGCAGTGTTTGTCAGGTTTCTCCACTCTTTGTTCCCCTTTCTATACTGTACTCATCAGATGGAAGTCATTGTGTGCAGCCTGGACTTAAGGGACAGGATGTTATGCTTTACCTACTTGAGGGGGACAGTGCATACATACGTTACCCGGAATTCTTTTGTACAGATTTGCCTATTCTTATTTATGTATTTATTTATTTATTTACTCAATATGTTTATTTGTGTCAGTATAGACACAAGGATATGTATTTTATTATTTTGGTTATAATCCAATACTGTTATTTATTTTGTTGCTCAAATTGTTTCAGCTTTGGCCATGGGGAGCTCTTTCAGTTGGCTTCTGGGTCCAGGTGTCACATATCCATTGTTTTGTTATTTGAGCATCCCCTTACTTTCTGGCACCATGGGATGCTGCAGGCTCAGCCCTGCCCCAGCTCTAGTATCAGCTATTTCTCCAGGTAGCCCTGTTTCCCTTTATTGTAGAATGGCATTTGGAATACAAGATCTGTGTGCTGGGTGTCCTCATTGCCCTATAGGGTAGCACCTCTTTTTGTTTTGCTTCTTCTAGACCCTCTCAGCTGGCAGAGCAAAGAAACATGTGTGTATACTAACCAGTGTATATATGTGTATAGGGAAAATTCTGAAACCATGTTCTTCCTCTGTTCTCACATCACCACAACAATTGTCAACAGAGAAGAAGATGTCTGTGACCAAATGTATGTGGGTTTCCCTCACACACCAAGCAGTGGACACCAGCTGGGTATCCTCCCACTCAGTTCTGACATTGTCTACACAGAGATAGCATCAGATCCCACAGGTTGAGGGCTCAGTCCCAAAGCCACCTTAATCCTTCTCCTTGAGGTGCAAGTCTGAGGCCCCTAGAACATGTGACCAACTGGCTTCAAGTTGGGGTTTCACGACCCCTTCTGGTTTTGACTAATTTGCTAGGCTGACTCACAGAACTCACGGAAACACGTATGTTTACGAGTTTATTACAAAGGATATTTTAAAGGATATAAATAAACAGCTAGAGGAAGAGATACAAAGGGCGAGGTCTGGAAGGGCCCTGAATGCAGGAGGTTTTAACCCCGTGGAGTTGGGGTGCACCACCCTCCCACCACATGCATGAGCTCTTCACCTTTCTATTCGCCTCTAGGTGTTCAGCTCTCTGGAAGCTCCCCAAAGCCTATCCTTTGGGGTTTTTAATGGAACCTTCATTACAGGCAAAATTGACAACCATGTAGAAAGGTGATTGGACAAAAAGGGTGTGATCTCATATGTGAGTTCATACACTGACGAGGAAAGCCAGGGAGGCCAGACCTGTTCAGATTTTTCTTGGCCTCTCTGTGCAGCATTCCTTCCTCCAGAGTATGGGGCAGGAGCCTCTCTGGAAGCAGGGCCTTTTGATCCACAATCATATTAGAGTCCTGCCTTCAGCAGGCAAGAGGAGGACAGGAAAAGGTGAGAGAGAGAGAGAGGTTCAGTTTCCTGAAGCCTGCAGTGCCCCAAGATTATAACCAAAGACTGTAACAAGCATAACAAGGACTCTGGGAGTTATGAGCCAGGAACTTTGGACAAAAGACTATTTCATATATGTATGATGATTATATTTATACACATACATAATATATATAATATATATTATGATTATACATAATATATATAATATATATTATGATTATACATAATATATATAATATATATTATGATTATACATAATCATAGTATCACAATAAGCATATGTATAAATATTTCTATATATATCCAGCTGTATTTATATTCAGCTAAACACGAGTTCCCGCAGATGTCTCCAATTCTAATCCATTACCACATATTTTGTAGATAATACAACTATGTAGAAGTATAAAGAGAACCTGACTTTCCCCTTTTCTACATAACTCACTTTTCCTATCAATTTTCTTATCTTGAAATTTAGCAACTCCAGCAGACCCTATATTGGAGTGAATTTGTGTATATACGGACATGTATATTTTTTTCTTGCATCTCATGGGCCTTTCAGCCTGCAGACTCAAGATTTTGTTTACATCTACAAAGTTTATTTTTAAAATCATATTCTTTTTTAAATTTTATTATTATACTTTAGGTTTTAGGGTACATGTGCACAATGTGCGGGTTTGTTACATATGTATCCATGTGCCATGTTGGTTTGCTGCACCCATTAACTCGTCATTTAGCATTAGGTATATCTCCTAATGCTGTCCCCGCCCCCCCCACCCCCCATCCCACAACAGTCCCCAGAGTGTGATGTTCCCCTTCCTGTGTCCATGAGTTCTCATTGTTCAATTCCCACCTATGAGTGAGAACATGCGGTGTTTGGTTTTTTGTCCTTGCGATAGTTTACTGAGAATGATGTTTTCCAGTTAAAAATCATATTCTTAAATACGTTTGGAGTTCTATTTATTCAGTTCTGTACTTTAGAAATACTAACTGTGTGACTGTTGAAAGTTCCTTTACCTATCTTCCAAAACTATCATATTCTCTAGAATCAATTTTTATGTCCTTTGTTTGTTTCTGTCTCATTGTATGATTTTTCTTAAGCTCATTTTTTCTTTCTTTCTTCCTAATCTTTCTTTCTTCCATTCCTCCCTTCCTTCCTGCGTCTCTTCTAAAGTATAATTATTTTTTCTTTTATTTCTTTTTGAGTTATCCAGGTCTTTTTATTTTCTTCTCTCTTCTGTTCTTTAAATTCTCACGTCTGTTCTCCGAGTTCTCTTTTTAGAGAAATCATGCTATCTAACATTTCTTTGAAACTCTACAGGGCTTAATTAATTCCTATGTCTTTGAGCGCATTTTGCTCTTTTCCTCTTTCCTTTTTTTGGTGGTATCTATGTATATATGTCATGTTATTCATTTAAAATCATTGCTTATGCTGTCAACTGGGGTCAAAAAATAGTGTGGGGGGGGTAAGAGAGTGAACTAGAGCAGCTGTCTTCTTTGTATCAGATTATTTCAATAATAACTTATTTTATTTCTTTTGGAAGCATGTCTTTTTTTAATTTTTAGATGTTAGCATTCAAGAGGCAATGTGGCTCCCCAAGCTTTAAGACCCAGGCTCTGTGTGCTGGTATCCGAAGAGCAGGCCTTCAAATGTGGATTCATGTGATCTCCCCAGACAAGGAGGCTTGGTGTGGGTGAGGGTGGCACATCAGCAAAGCTCTCCTTCAGCCCCATGGCCCGGCGCCCTGTGGTTCCTAAACTGTCTCGAGGGATTCCCTGCTTCTCCCCTGGACCATCTACATCCTTAGGCATGACCACATTAAAAGATTTTTTTAGATAAACCTTTCTACAACATAACAATTCCTTGCAAGGAAATGTTTCCAGCTAAAGATCTTAGAAGGTAGGTTTAATTTTCACTTTTCTCCCTCGCTTTGCTTTCACAATATTTCAAGAATGCTTTAAGTTTGTGGCCTGGACTTAAGACCATTTCTTTATTTTATTGAAGATAGAGGGTTTTTTGCTTTGTTTTGGTTTGGTTTGCAGCGGTGGGAAGACCTTTTTTTTCTGTCCTATTATTGTTAGATTTTTGAGTGAGTTTTGAGGAGAATGGTGTACTAAGAACGCTTATTCAATTATGTTTAACTGGAACACATAATTATTTCTTAAGTATTTCTTTTCCAAATTGATGAAGCTAGATATTTCAAACATTGGTTGAATGTGCATTTATCAAAAAAAAAAATTTGTCAATGTGCTTAAAAGCTTTCAGGAAATAACATCAGAACTTTTTCAGCCTAATTTTCAGGCCTAGTTTGCTTCTCAAACAACACACCCACCACTCCCTCTCTGCAGCCCTCCACTCCTGAAAGCCTAATCTTTACTTCCTTTAATAAGCCAATTCTTTCCAGCTCCTGTACTCTTGCTTACCTAATGCCAGGTGATCTAATATATATGACCAGCCCTGAAATAAGTATGGTGATTTAGTTTGTTAGTTATTTTTTTTATTTTTTTTTATTTTTTGAGAAGGAGTCTCGCTCTTTCACCCAGGCTGGAGTGCAGTGGTGCAATCTCGGCTCACTGCAGGCTCCGCCCCACGAGGTTCACACTATTCTCCTGCCTCAGCCTCCGGCGTAGCTGGGACTACAGGTGCCCGCCACCTCGCCCGGCTAATTTTTTGTATTTTTTTAATAGAGACGGGGTTTCACTGTGTTAGCCAGGATGGTCTCGATCTCCTGATCTCGTGATCCGCCCGCCTCGGCCTCCAAAAGTGCTGGGATTACAGGCATGAGCCAGCGTGCCTGGCCCTTGTTAGTTATTTTTTACATTCACTTGATGAAAGTGGATTAAATGAGGGGAAAATTCTATTGTAAAGGTTACCACAAAATTGTTTCTATTTGGCTGCAAACTCTGGGATTCCTGCACTGAAAACTTTGATGATCATCAACCAGAGACAGGTAGGGCAGCATCCTCCCTGCTTTGCAAATGGAAATTGAATCCCTGGATTTTTAATATTCCTGCCGGACTGTTAATGTACAGGGAACTCTCATGGAGAGTCTACATTCTTTGTAAATTAATAAACCCTCTATTGAGGATACTTTCATCTTTGTAGATGCAGCCCACAGAATACAATAAAGCATTTCATTTTTATTTGGTAATGTGATCTTTATTGAGCAATGAATCCTTTGTATATAAGTCAGAAGTTTACTGAATAAAAAGGAAATGTCTTAATAGTAAGCACTTGTATCATCAGGGCATACATAAGCTTTGAAGTTTCACATTAAGAACTTTGTTCTACTATATTTAGTGGTGCTGAAAAATAATGGAGGGATCTACAAAGCAGACAAGCTTTAGGAAAACATTTTAAGGTTTTTGCAGAATAATTTAAATTTAATTTTAACAGAAGAAGGAATTCTTTGGGATTATTTACTTGGGGTGAATAAAAGCAAGCACGCAAGTGCTAGGTCAAAAGACATGGCATTTACTGTTGGAGAGTAAGTACTATTGCTTCACAGTTCATTCAAAGATAAGCCTGTGGCTAAACATTGCATAAACTTGACCTTGGCTCACAGATTTTAGCTTCCATACTTTAGTCTTCCCTTCTCAAAAGAATAACCAGTCGTGATTATCATGACTGCACTATTAGGAATGACTAACACCATTTTTCCTGTTTATTTACCCTATTGGGTCATATTATCTTAAGGAACAATGGATAACTGTGTGTGATGCTGGTGACTCCTTGGCCATCAGGGGAACACAGTCAGTCTGAACTTGCATGCATGCCACATGAATGTTCCAGATCGCCATATGCAGCTGCGACACTGGTCAAAGCAGCATGTCATGTTTCTAATAAGCCTGTATGTTATTATAATACAGAACATACAGTCATAATACAGAACAGGTCACTTACCTTAGTTTGCACTTGCTGCCCTTTGTAGTCAGCTCCTTCCCTTATTCCCAACCTTTGATAACCACTGTTCTTCATCCCTATAGTTTTGTCTTCTCCAGAATGTCATCTAAAAGGACTCATACGGTATGCAGCCTTTGGGGTCTGGTTTATTTCAATTAGCAAAAATGCATTTGAGATCCCTCCATGTTGTTGGATAAAAACACTTCATATTCATATTCATATACCACACCTGCATAGTTTAGATTCTGCTCTGGTGAATCCCTTGAATACTGTTATTAGTTTTTTTATTGCTGTATAATAAATTACCATAAACTTACAGGCTTAAAACAATTCCCATTATAACCTCAAAGTTTCCATGGGTCTGGAATCCATCCTCTGTCTAAGGTCTCACCAAGTTGCAACCAACGTTGTCCAGGGCTACAGTCTCACCTGAGTTTCATGGTCCTCTTCTAAGCTCATTGGCTGTTGGCAGAATTCCACTATAGGACCAAGGTCTCTGTTGTCTTGCTGGCTGTCGGCTGAGCATCTCTCTCCCCTCCTCAGCTATCTCAGGCTGCTGCTTCCTGCCATGTGGCCCACTCTACAACATAGCTATTTGCTTCTCCGAGGCTAGCAAAAGTATGTCTCTCTTGCTTCAAATCTCTCCCTGCCCCAAATGCTTGGACCCTACCCTCCTTTTTAAAACTTGCCTGATTAGATTGGATCCATCCAGGAAAATATTCGTCTTTGTTAATTCGAAGTCAACCGGGTAGGAACCTTAATTACATCTACAATAATCACTTTACCTTTGCCACATAATGTAATCTAGTCACAGAAGTAAAGTCGTATCATATTCCCACATATTGCCCACACAACGGGGAGGGGATTATTCAGGGTTTGTACACTAGGATGCAGGGATATGGGGGACTATCTTAAACATTCTACGTATCATAATATCCTACTCCTTCCTACCAATTTAAATGCTTCTCAAAATCTCTCTCACATCCCACTTCTTTACAAAGTCTTTCAATGCTCTTTTTCGTAGCTAACAAAATTTAGTGTCAGAGAGTATATGACAATGACTCCACCGATTAACAGCAGAGCCAGTACCACAGACTTATTTCACCTCTGTAGCCCTCACTTTCTGCATAGCAAAGGTAGGAGTTTAATGTGAAAATTTATCAGGTTTCCCTGGCGCTAACAGCTATAGATGCAAATGGGATGGCTCCGCGATGAGAAACTGGGCAGGTCACTGTGGGGGAACAGAGCAGTTCAACTTTCATCTTATTCACATATTGTCATACCAAGTAAACCAAAATTTCAAGAGCTTCAGAAAAGGAGCTTGAACACCAGTGATTTAGCCTAGCCTCATCTTATGGATTAGAAACATAAGGACCTTTCTTACTCAACATGTCCAACTCTGGGAAGTGAGATGAAAGCCTTAATTGAGGGGTTGATTTGAGTCAGTACAGAGAACAATGGCCTTCTCACAAAAGTAGAGCACAGATTAGGTGTGAAGATGTCCATGTCTTAATTCTTGGAATTTGTAAGTGTTGTTTTATATGCTAAAAGGTGCTTGGCAAAAGTGATTCAGTGAAGGATCTTCAGATGGGGAGATTACCTTGGGTTATCCTGGGGGGTTCTATGAAATCACAGGAGGCCCTAGAAGAGGGAGGCAGAAGATCAGAGAAAAGGAAGACAACATAAAGAGCAGCAGAGAGAGATTTGAAGATGCTATACTCCTGACTTGGAACATGGAGAAAGGGGCCATAAGCCAGGGAATGTAAAGAACGCAGCTCTAGAAACTGGAAAAGACAAGGAAAATATTCTCCCCTGGAGCCTCCAGGAACCAGCCTTTCATTTTGCCTTTAGAGCAGTGAAACTGATTTTAGATTTCTGACCTTCTGCAAGAGAATAAATTTGTCTTGTTTCAAGCTGCTAAACTTGTAATACTCTGTTTCAGCAATAGGACACTGATACGTTAGGCATTAGGAGAGAAGTGTATGTCCAGGGGATATGTTAAAATAGAACAGGGATTCTCAAACTTTTTTGACTGCAACTTTTGATAAGGAATACATTTTACATCAATATCCAATATAGTCAGAGGCATGTGAACCAGAGCAACTCCATCATGAACAGGAGCTGGGTAAAATGAGGCTGAAACCTACCGGGCTGCATTCCCAGACGGTGAAGGCATTCTAAGTCACAGGATGAGATAGGAGGTCAGCACAAAATACAGGTCATAAAGACCTTGCTGATAAAACAGGTTGCAGTTGTTAGATATGAGTTCTAAATTTCTTTTCAAGGAATCAATATGTCAGTATGTTCAATTCTTTGCCTTCTACTTTTAAACTTAACTTCCTCGTAAAGCAACCTTTTTCGATTACCTGCTCCACCCTGACTAATTCCAATTACCTACTCCACCCTGACTCATTCTGATTACCTACTCCACCTTGACTCATTCCAATTACCTGCTCCACCCTGACTCATTCTGATTACCTGATGCACCCTGACTCATTCGGATTACCTGATGCACCCTGACTCATTCCGATTACCTGATGCACCCTGACTCATTCCGATTATCTGTTCCACCCTCATTCCGATTACCTGCTCCACCCTGACTCATTCCAATTACCTGATGTACCCTGACTCATTCCGATTACCTGCTCCACCCTGACTCATTCCGATTACCTGAGGCACCCTGACTCATTCCAATTACTTGCTGTGTCATAACCATTTTTCCCGCCAAACCACTCACCCCGTCACTCTCTTTAAATTAGCCAATCAGAATTAGTTTAGCCTGTGAGGTCTAACCCTGGCCAACAGCAGAACAACACAGCAGCAGGGGCCACGTGCGTCAGTGATAAGAACCTCTTCTCCTCCCTTGTCCAAGTGTGTGCTCATCATTGCTGCATCTGTAAGGGTGCACCCTTCTGTAGAAGTACCTTGCCTTGCTGAGAATTAAAAACAAACATTTATATTCAAGTACTATTTCTTTTGTCGCACTGAAACTTTATAACACAGTAAAAGAGACAGCCAAAACCCACCAAAACCAAAATGGCAACGGGAGTGACTTCGGCTCGTCCTCACTGCTACAATCCCACCAGCACCATGACAGTTTACAAATGCCATGGCAACATCTGGAAGTTACCCTATATGGTCTAAAAAGGGGAGGCATGAATAATCCACCCCAAATAACAAAAAAAAATGGGCAATCAGCAGCCCCCGGGGCTGCTCTGTCTATAGAGTAGCCATTCTTTTATTCCTTTACTTTTGTAATAAACTTGCTTTCACTTTGCACCACGGACTCTCCCTGAATTCATTCTTGCATGAGATCCAAGAACCCTCTCTTGGGGTCTAGATCGGGACTCCTTTCTGGTAACAATATGAATAAACATACAGTTGTGCACACACACAGAATAAAAAATCTTGCAAATCAGTATTATTCCACAAAATGTATTGATATTTTCTGTATTATTTTATTCTATTCCATTATTTCATTTTTTAAAAAATACTGGTTAGGACCCACTAAATAGATTGCATAATCCCTTAATGAGTATCTAACACTGGCATTCAAGGAAGAGAGTAGACTCTGAGAAGTGTAGACTGGGATCCAACTGAAAGGGGCTTTAAATGTCAGACTCTTGACAGCATATGATAAATGCCTCTTAGTAGCTCATAGTTGGTGCCACTGCCATCATGGCCCTAACAAAGTACAGACTATATACCAAGTGTTTCTCTAGAACTCTGAATTCCCTCTGTCAGTAGTTCTCAATTGAGGTTGGCTTTGCAACCCAGACTCATTCCAATTACCTGCTGCACCCTGACACATTCCGATTACCTGCTCCACCCTGATTCATTCCGATTATCTGCCCCACCCTGACTCATTCCAATTACCTGAAGCACCTTGACTCATAGTTGTCATAACAATGTTGGGCAGTGTCTGGAGATATTTTTGCTGTTACAACTTGGAGGGGAGGCTGTTGTTGGCATCTAGTGGGTAGAAATCAGGATGCTGCTGCTAAACATCCTGCAATGCACAGGACACCCCCCAACAACGAGGAATTATCCAGCCCAAAATGTAAGTGCAGAGATTGAAAGATCCTGCTCTGGCTGGATCTTCTCTCAGTCAGTTGTGTCCAGCAGTAGTTCAATCTCTTTTGAAATCCTTCCCCAGCTGTGTCCTCCCTGTGCTCCAAAACTATGCCTCTCCTACCTGGTGTAAAACATCACAAGCTCTTATGAATTAGACTTTTGATAAGTGATGGCTGCATTAAAAAGAGTTGATTATATAGTGAATCTGAAAGTGGTGATTGTGGATATGTGCAAAAGATCATCTTGGCACATGGTGGCCTGTTCCAGGTTGCCACTGTCAGTCATCTAAACAAGCAAATCTGCAAATTGTTTCAAATCTCCGGAACTACAAGGTAGCTAATTTCTGTCATATAAACATGCATTTTAGGTTAGTAGATTTTACTGCAATCACATTTAAAGTACATTTAAAGATCATTTGAACAGGGCATAGGTAGTACTGGTCCAGTGAAAACTGAAAAGATAATGACTTCCACATTATAAAGCTGTTTAGAAGCTCTTTTTGCTCAAAAAATAATTTTACCAGTGTCTCTAATCCTATGTGGTCCATTGTAGGGCACTAGAAAGCAGCTTAAAGGTAGAAGGAATAGTCAGTAACCAGCGTCTGTTGTTTCTACAAATAACTTGCATAAAATATACCACGTTTGGGAAATAATATCTAATTAAAGCCAACATGGGACAACTTTCTGGGAGGCCCAGGCCACATTCACAGGGCCAGCTCATTGGAGTGGGGGTGGGGATAGAGTGGTGGTGGTGGTTAGTGTCAAAGGATGGAGTATGAAAATAATCTATTTTAGCCTGCATAATGAGGGGAGGGGTCTTTGAAAAACAAATGTAACATGTATTGCTAATAATTCTAGAATAAAGCTTTTTTAGGTTTGTTTATAGTATCTCTTCTAGTTTCATTGGAACATGAAAGAACCTATAAAAATAAACTCCAGGAAGTGGAAGATAAACTACAAAGGGAGTTTTAAATGTAATTATTAGAACCTCTGCCCCTTCAAACTAAAATAGCTTTACTGTGGAAAATACTCTGATCTTAATTTCTATGTTGCAGTATGTAGTCTCTCCCCAACCCTAAGAGACACTGGCGTGGTGGTGAGGAAAGGTCTTAGCACACCAAAATTTGGGAGCTTGAATAGTTAAGATGGTATCAGAGAGAGAAGGTTCCAGATAAGCATGTTCCAAGGAACAAAGACTTGAAAGTGAAAAACTATTTACTAACCAGTGACTTGTTCCTTCTGTATTTGTATGGTCTTACTGCTGAAGCAAAGGCATATAAGTTAAAAAAAAAAAAAGCTGTAATTTTATGAAATGCTGAACTTCTTTGTGTTTGGCACATGCTGAGCACTCTATATGGCATGTAATCACCACAATAGCTCTATGAGGTAAGTACCACTGGCGTTCCTATTTACAGATGAGAAAACAGACTTACAGAGATTATTTGGTTTAATTAAAAGACCAAACTAGGTTTAGAAATCAGGTGTTTTGACTCTAGAAGCCATGTAATTAATCATCCTCAGACATGCAGTACATGGAATTATTTCAAGCACTGACAACAGTTTGTTTTATGATGGGCTCAAAGTAAAGGGAATTGTTAAAGTGTGGATGGTTGAAATGTTGGATATCAGTGAGTTTCTTTTTCTTTTTTTTTGAGATGGAGTCTTGCAGTGTTGCCAGGCTGGAGTGCAGTGGCACGATCTCTGCTCACTGCAACCTCTACCTCCTGGGTTCAAGCGATTCCCCTGCCTCAGCCTCCTGAGTAGCTGGGACTACAGGCGCCCACCACCATGCCCAGCTAATTTTTTGCATTTTTTAGTAGAGACAGGGTTTCACCATGTTGGCCAGGATGGTCTCGATCTCCTGACCTCATGATCCACCCGCCTTGACCTCCCAAAGTGCTGGGATTACAGGCCTGAGACACCACACCCAGCCGTCAGTAAGTTCCTTTTTATCTTTTTCCCAATCCTATTCATTTTACTAAGCAATCTATTATAGAAGCTAGTTATAACATAGAAATTATATTTCCCAAATCCTGTGATCTTACACAGGCAAGTTACCTAATATATAATAGGTTTTATATATATATATATGTGTATATATATACGTATATATATATGTGTATATATATGTATATATATATGTGTGTATATATATGTATATATATATGTGTATATATATGTGTATATATACATACACACACATATATATATATACATATATATACACACACACACATATATATATATGCAGTGGATAACTTGATAGGCTATATATATATATACATAGTGTGAAGAGGTAGAGTATGTTAAATGTTTTGGTTTTTGCATCTCACTGAGTGAGCTGTATTGCCAGTAGTAGCAGAGTCCTAATGAAATCTGTCTCCAAAATGGCTGTGATTTCCACTAGATGAGCCATTGTAGCTACTATTTATGGTACTCTGAAAGACACTCTTTTGGTCAGACTTCAATGAGCTGTGGAGTAACAGTGGATGCAAACTCCTTTCTTTGCCTACTGGTCTCCTGATTTGAGGAGCCAGAAGGACTAAAAGACAGCTGTAGACTAAAAGCTAATGTGACTCTGGTTCTGCTTGAAAGCAGCATTTCCTTTTTGGGAACCAAGACTTCTGTACCCATAGATCCTAGACTTGTGAGGACCAGAAGCACAAATTTCCTAAGTGGATCACTGGGAGAAGTGGGGCCACTCCTACTTTTACCTCTTGATGCCTGGACCTATGGAGTCTACCTACTGGAGACACAGCACCATACATTTGTTATGATTTAGGGTATATGTTACGTCCTATAGAATATGTCCCTCTTCACAAGGTATCATCTCCAAGCTGGTGTTCAGGTGTCCCTTTAAAAGGCCATTTCATTACTCTATCCATCCAGCAGCTTCTAGGTTTTGGGGCTTTTGACAAGTCCAGTCAATCAGTCTCATTGATCTGTATTCACTGCTGTACCTCCTTCGTTGTAAAGTGAATTTCTTGGCCCTTTGTGAGGTTATGTAGGATCCTAGGTGGGTGGATCAAGCATTTTGTAGGTCTTTGGATAGTGATGTTGGCTGAGGCCATGCAGCCAGGAAGGGAAAGTTCATATCCAGAATATGTATCAATTCCAGTCAGAATTAATTTGCTCCCTTTTCAAGATGGAAGGGATCCAAAGTTACTTGCCACCAAGTGGCTGGTTTCCTCAAGGGAAGGTGCTGAATCAGGGGCTGAGCCTTGCTCTCTGTTACTGGTACATGGGATATTTGACACAAGCAGTAGCTCAGTCAGCCTTGGTGAGCAGAAGCCCCTGCTGTTAGGCCCATGTGCAGCCTCCATCCCTGTCACTATGGCTTCTCTACTCAAGTTCCTATTGTGCCAACACTGCAGTGGCCAATAACAGAGGCACAGGGACATTCTAGTGAGTCATTCTATCTGATTGTGTAAGCACCTCTTTGTGATAGATGCTCTCGGTCAGGTAACATACGATTCAGACTTTTCAGATACCAAACAAAAAGAAAGATTGTACTTTCATGCTTATTCCCATAGATTCACCCACGTGCCTCTTACCCAAACCTCCTTGTTCCTGATCTTCTGATCCGTTAACTAACCAGCCAAGCCATTAGCTATTGCCTATGCTTCGATATGTATTCTTACCTCAGGCCACTTTTACTTTCATATCTAGTGGATGCCCATGTGCACAACTCAAAAGTTCTGCCCATTGGAAGGGTTTCTCCTCACCTTTGTCTTATCCAGGAGCTGAGGGAAAGGCATTGGTCAACAGTGGAAAATGAAACTGGGGCCAGGATTTGTGCAGCTAATGTGTGCACTCTGGCCCCATTCTTTCCCATGTACACCACTTCCATCTTACTAGAGATTGTTGCTGGGTCTGCCTAGCCTTATGATTTTGTGGGCTGGACAGATCTCAGGACAGTTCTGGAAGCATGATTCCTTGTGTCAACCAGGGCGCAGTAGCACCCAAGGAATTGTTTTTCAAATGGTTTATAATTTTCTACTATGGGTGTCATGGCTTGGTTGCAGAATTCTAGGGGGCCTGTGTTGTTATTCTCCAACTGGAACATGCCCAGAAACACCACACGACACCTTTTCCCATCACTGACAGCTCTAATATCATTGGGTTTGTTAGATAGTATGGTCCAAGAAAAAGAATCACTTGCCTTGTAGCCTGGACCTGCTGCAGAGCCCTTTTTTGTTCTGAGACTCATTCAGAGCTGGATGCTCTTTGTGTAAATGAGTTGGAATAGTGTTCTCTGTATGAAATATGCTTCCTCCAGAATCTGAAGGGGCCTACCAACCACTGTGCTTACTTCTGAGTGGGGAAGTTATGAAATACAATATTCCTTTGACAGGGATATCACAGACCTTTGGATCCCAGACCCCTGAATCTTTATAGGATTTCTCTTTCAACCACTGAGGGCATGTATCTTACCGAGGCCTTTGATATGTTTTTAATTTCTAGTTCGTGCAGTCCAAATCACACCATTTTATCAATATGTGGACTAATGTGATATAATGTCCAGAGGATCCAGACCCTTTGACTATATTATGACAATGGGCAGGTGAGTTAACATTTATAGTTGACTGTTGTGCATCCAAAGTGAATGTGAACTTTCTAGACTTCCCTCCTATAAGCGATGGGAAAGAAGGCATTTCCCAGATCAATGGCCACATACCAACTATCTGAGAGCCTTATTAATCTGCCCTAACAAAGATAATACATCTGCTGCAGCAGCTATAATTGGCCAATTTGCAGTAGTCCACTGTCATCCTCCAGGATCCATCTGTAGGCAGCAGACTGGTTAATTAAGTGAGACATGATGGAGACCCATTCCTGAATCCTTTTAGGTCTTTAAGCATGGCATTAATCTCTGCCCTTGTCCCCAAGTTACAATATTGTCATTTACTTATTATTCTGGCTAAGAGTGGTGTAGGAGCAGTT
Organism: Hylobates moloch; assembly: GCF_009828535.3. NCBI lineage: Eukaryota > Metazoa > Chordata > Mammalia > Primates > Hylobatidae > Hylobates > Hylobates moloch. Next base: position 32,699,000 of record NW_026652281.1, read on the forward strand.
TCAAAGATTCCACTTAGTATTCCTTTCTACTGTATCTCTTATCCCACAGACTAGGGAACCACTGTAAGGTTTTACCAAACACTCATACCAGTTAGATATATTCGAGGATAAGGAAAATATAATAACCATGAGGTGGACCTGTGGATCCAGTGGACTCAATATAAACTAGACCTGGGCCAGGACTAAATGTATTACCCAGCCCTCCTATGTTCCCAGTGAAATTGGGGAAGAGGCGATGATGATGGTTGGTCCCTGGGAATCAACGGCAACTTGGAAACTGTGCCCGATAATTCCCAATACATTGGGTTTTCCGTTACCCAGTGCAGTTACCCAAGTAAGTCCCTTTAGGGGAAGCACTGAGAAAATAATTAGCTTATGCATTTGTGATGGTATTGCAGGGTTCTTCCTCCTGGAGATTCAGCGTTTCTGTTAAACAATGAGTTCTGACACTAGTAAAAGGTTCATGACTTTTTATTCCAGCAGCTGCTCTCAGCCTCCCCATGATCCATTCTTGATTTCTTTTGGTTGTACAGATTAGGCAATGTCTTTACTGGCTGCCCATCTATCTTAAATCTACTGAAGCCATGTTCCATTAAACATCTCTATAGCAAACTGCAGACCACAACACTTGGCTGACACCTTGCAATTCATTAAGATAACTTATCCACTTTTCTCCTGGCAGTGAAGTGCAGAACCTATCTTCTGTTATTTCAGGACCCCATCATCCCTATCATTATCAAGGCACCCTGTTCTGTAACATTTCCTACCCTCAGCCCTGGCCTTCAGAGGACAGCCACTTCTGAGCTTCTGAATGATGCTGATGCCCCTTTAAACAGCACATTCTTTATTGCTTTGGTAAACAGTCACCTCTGGGCCTTCCTGCCTTACACAGTATATTCACTCTAGCACACATACTTCTCTGAGCCTTTTGATCCTTTGGCTGCCTTGGTAGTTCTGGCTGTACTTCACTTAGCTGGGCCAAAGTAAGTGGCTCAGGCTTTCTCCAAGCTTCCCAAAATTACCCTAGCCACGGGTTAGCACTGTCTTGCCAGATTATTATATCTTTTATCATTGGAAAGTGCTTAAATATAAATAATCTCTCATTCAACTTTATGTTCCTTCCCCCTTGACCCAGAACCCTCAGGATCCAGGCCCACTTATACTCCTTCGGCTCCTCCAGGTTTGTTTTGGCAAAGTTCTGCAGCCAAACTTAAGCTCTGGGGCTGCTCCCCAGCCTTTCCTGTCCTCCAGCTGCAGGAGATGAGAGTTTTCATATGCTGCCAAGGAGGCCTTCTGGCCTTCATAAATAGCCTTACTTGGTGATTAATTACTGTCAGCATTTCTCTATACAGTGATTGCCCAGAATAGCCATCCAATCCCATACTCTTTATAATTACTACTTCCCTTGGACTTCTCAAATGCCTGAAACATTGTTGGTATCAGGTCATTCCCAGTATCCCATCCCAGTTCACCACCAGTGAAAGTTTCCACAATTATATTGTTATAGCATACAAATGGTTTTACTGCCACCAGTCATAGGGTCCTCCATTGCCAGCCTGCCAATGCCGATCCAGCCCCAAAATGTCATTTTAGAATCTGCTTCTGGCTGGGCGTGGTGGCTCACGCCTGTAATCCCAGCACTTTGGGAGGCCAAGGTGGGTGGATCACCTGAGGTGGGGAGTTTGAGACTAGCCTGACCAACATGGCGAAACCCTGCCTCTACTAAAAATACAAAATTAGCCAGGCGTGGTGGCTCATGCCTGTAATCCCAGCTACTCGGGAAGCTGAGGCAGGAGAATCACTTGAACCTGGAGGTGGAGGTTGCAGTGAGCCGAGATCATGCCATTGCACTGCAGCCTGGGCAACAAGAGCAAAACTCTGCCTCAAAAAAAACGCCCATTTACTATACTTTGCCACTGGGATCAAAGTCTGTGAGAGTCTGAAGGAGGTAGGATAGGGCAGAGGAGGAGGTAAATTGCAGTGCAGTCACAATGGAGGCCTCAGCTGATCCCATGGGTAGCACTGGAGCTGATGGCATGGCCTTTCAGAGCTGTTGTGCCTTAGCAAAAGGGGCTAAGCTTTTAGCACTTGGATGCAGGACGTCCTTGTGAGGAGCCATGGCTTTGGGTGACGCAGCTCTCTCCAGCTGGTGGCAGTTCTGAAAGAATAACTCAACGAGTGGTCACTGCCAGCAGCTGAAGAAATGAGTGCCACAGTCCTGACAGATGCACAAGAGCATCCACTACAGGTGCCAACATACTTTCTGCTTAGCTTACCCCACAATCCACATACCCAGCCTCAGAAGAAAAAATACCACCAACACTATGACTACTGAAAACAATTTAATTTTCAGGGGTGTGGACAGCAGGTCGTTACTGGCATATTGTCAAGTGTTTTAGAGTTATGTGAAATAGTTCCCCTCCGGATCATTATGCCACAACTCATTGCATAGTTCAATACATTTGCTCTGCTTTCAGTTTTTAGAGGGTACATTTTCAAAATTTAAATGTATTTTACTAAGTAGGTAAAATATTTACATGGTTCCAAAACAAGGTACATTCAGACAAATCTAGATTCTATCCCCAACCTCTGTCCTGTTTCTTTCCTCTCATACATTTAAAAAAATATGTAGTTGGCCAGGCATGGTGGCTCATACCTGTAATCCCAGCACTTTAGGAGGCTGAGGTGGGTAGATAGCTTTGAGCTTAGGAATTCGAGATCAGTCTGGGCAACAAGGCGAAACGCCATCTCTACAAAAAATACACAAATTAGCCCGGCATGGTGGCATGCGCCTGAAGTCCCAGCTACTCAGGAGGCTGAGGTGGGAGGATTGCTTGAGCCTGGGAGGTAGAGGCTGCAGTGAGCTGAGATCATGCCACTGCACTCCAGCCTGAGTGACAGAGTGAGAACCTGTCTCCCTCCCCGCCAAAAAAGTATAGTTTACCTTTCCATTTAAAAAATCAACAAAACTTACATACTCATTCTCTCTTTTTCTTAGATAATTGATAGCACACTGTGATGGTTAATTTCATGTGTTAACTTAAATGAGCCATGGGGTATCCAGATATTTGGCCAAACATTTTTTCTGGATGTTTCTGTTGAGGGTGTTTTTGGATGAGATTAAAACTTAAATTGGTGGACTGAGTAAAGCTGATTCCCTTCCCTAGTGTGGGTGAGCCTCAGCCAATCAGTTGGAGGCCCGACTAGAACAAAAGGTCTGACCTTCCTGATCCTTCCCAGAGTAAGAGATAATTCTTTCTTCCTCACTGCTTTTGAACTGGGGCACTGACATTTTCCTGGCTTTGGACATGAACTGAAATATTGGCTCTTCCTGAATTTCAAGCCTGCTGGCCTTTGACTGGAAATGCATCATCAGCGATTCTGGGTCTTCAGCTTGCTGACTCAACCTCAGACCTTGGGACTTGTCAACCTACTTAATCATGTGACCCAATCCCTTATATTTATAAATTATATATACTATGTATATGTATAATCTATAAAGAAGTATATATATTTCTATATGTATCTCTTCTCTGGAGAGCCCTAATATGCATTCCATATGTACTCTACTTCCTCTTTGCTTTTTTAAGCTAAGACTATATTCTAGGAATAACTTTGTAGCAATATAAAGAGATATTTCTCATTCCTTTTGGTAGCTCCATAGGACTCCATAATATGGATGTAATCTAGCTTTTCCATCAGTCTCCTTCTGACAAACATTTAAGTCATTCCAGTTGTTTGCTATTGCAACTAGTGTGGCAGTTACTACAATTTATTCAACTATTTCCATACTGGTGGGCATTTAATATATCTCCAAGTTATTTTTCTAATTCACAAAAAAGTTTGATATAATAAATACCTTTCTATACAAATAAACCAAGAAGTGCTATATAAATATAGAGTTCCCAAATGAAGTCATGGGGTATGTGTCATATGTGTATTTTTAATTTTTTAAAATTTCCACAGAACTTGACTTTTAAAAAAAAGTAGTAGTACATTACATTCCCACTACCAAAATATGAGAGTTCACATTATCCCATTATCTTTTCGAGTACTGGATGTTGTCATCTCCTCTAGTTTTTGTCAATATGATAGGTGAAAATAAAATCTAATTGTTCACTTGCATTCCTTGACTACTAGTGAGGTTAAGTATCTCTATATATTTATTGGCCACTGAGATTTAGTTTTCTATGACTTGTCTATTTCTATCCTTAGCATATTATTAGATTGTCTTTTTCTAATTTGTGAGCTCTTGGTATATCAGAAATATCAACCTTCCTTTTCAAATTATACTAATTAGTATGCAGGCCCATAAAAAATATCTTAAACCTTGCTATATACTATAGCAAGATAAAGCTTGCTCTTTTTGGGCATTCTACATATGCTTAAAAGAACTTCTAAAAGCTACAATATCTGGTTCATATTTATCCTGACATTCTATAAGCCTAGCTGTCTTAAAATATCAATTTCTGAAAGAGCCTCCCTCTCATCTCAATTTTATCAAACATTAAAGTTACTTTCAAGTAAAAAGCTATTTCTACTAATATAAAGATTGAAATTACAGTTGCCCCTTGAACATGGGTTTGCATTGCACAGATGCACTTATACACGGGTTTTCTTCCACCTCTGCCACCCCTGAGACAGCAAGACTCCTCTCCTCCTCAGCCTATTCAATATAAAGACAATGAGGCTGGAGACCTTTACGATGATCCGCTTCCACTTAATGAATAGTAAATATATTAATATATTTTCTCTTTCTTATGATTTTCTTAATGTTTCTTCTCTAGATTATTTTATTGTAAGAATATAGTATATAATACATTTAACATACAAAATATATGTTAATCAATTGTTTAGGTTATTGGTAAGTCTCTGGTCAAGTAGGCCATTACTTATTTTTGAGAAGTCAAAATTATATGCAAATTTTAGGCTGTGTAGGGGGTCAGTGCCCCTAATGCCCATGTTGTTCAAAGGTCGACTATCAATAAACTTACAAAATAATCAAGATAAATAATAATGTAACCCTACATTATATTTCTCAAATTTACTAAAATGTGTTTATTTTTTAAGTTTAATTTTAATTAATTTATTTTTTAAGACAGAGTCTTGCTCAGTCACCCAGGCTGGAGTACAGTGGCATGATCTTGGTTCACTGCAACCTCCGCCTCCTGGGTTCATGAGATTCTCCTGCTTCAGCCTCTCAAGTAGTTGGGACTACAGACGTGCGCCACCACACCTGCTAATTTTTTAATTTTTGCTAGAGATGGGGTTTCACCACGTTGCCCAGGCTTGTCTCAAATTCCTGACCTCAAGTGATCTGCCCACCTTGGCCTCCCAAAGTGCTGAAATTACAAGCATAAGCCACCACACCTGGCCATGTTCTTTTTTTAAAGAGCCACCTTTCCTTGAACTCTTCATTTTGCTGTTTCAATCTAGGCTAATTGTCCGTTAGGTCTGCCTATGGTTCTAAGATTCACCAACATCCTGTGACTTTCCTTCATCTTTCTCCTGTGCCGTATCTATTGGTTACGGGATCTCCTGATTTTTAAAAATAATGTATTTCTTTACTTTGGTGGTGCCAATCTTTCAGTAGCTTTCTGAGAAAGAGAGCATGAGAAATGCATTTTTTGAGACTTTGCATGTATGAAAACATACTCATTATAACTAGATATATACCTGAAAATTTTTCTGGCACACAATTTTGGGTTTAAAATGATTTCTCCTCAGAATTTTGAAGTCATGTCTTTCTCCTGGTCTTTTGGCTTCAGTGTTGATTCTTGATCCTCTGTGAATTGCTTTTTCCCTCCCTATCCACAGATTTTGGAATCTTTTAGAATCGCAGTGATGTCCCTTGGTGCTATGGTCTGAATGTGTGTGTCCCTCAAAATCTGTATGCTGAATCCTAATCTCCAATGCAATAGTACTAAGAAGGGGAATCTTTAGGATATAATTAGGTCATAAGATGGGAACCCTCATGAATGAGATTACTGCCCTTATAAAAGAGGTCTGAGGGAGCTCATGTGCCCCTTCCTCATGTAAGAACGCAACAATAAGGTGCCTTCTATGGGAAATAGGCCTCACCAGGCACTGCTGGTGCCTTGGTCTTCAATTTCCACCCTCCAGAACTGTAGAAATAAATTTCTGTTGCTTATAAGCTACCCAGTCTATGGTATTTTGTTATAGCAGCCAAAATGGACTGCTAGACACTTGGTATGGTCCTTTTTTTCATTCATTGCTAGGCAGCCTAATGGGCCCTTCAATCTGAAAACTCATGTTCTTATGATCTAAACAATCTTTAAAAAATTTTTTCAGAGGGAAATTTTCTTCCCTGTATTTTCTATGTTCTCCCCATCCCTCCCCCTGAATTTCTACTGGTCAGATATGGAATTACCTGAAGTGATCCTTTAATTTTACCTTTCATATTCCATCCATTTGTCTTTTTATTCTACTTTTTGAAAATCCTCTCAACTTTATCTTCCAATCTTCCCATTAAATATTCAATTTTATAATATTTTATATTATATGCAAAAACTTCATTTAGTTCCTCATATGTTCCTCTTTTGCTCTTATTCTTGATCTTTTATTTCCCTGTGTGTCGTTTAGCCTGGGTTTCCTGAAAGCAGAGCCTGTGACAAACACTTATGCATACAGAATATCTGGGAAATGTACTCCCAGGAAGGTGTACAGGATATGAACTAAACAAAGAAGGGGGGGGGAATTTTTTTAAAAAACGACATATTAGGGAGTTGGTTACTGCTCCAGGCAACTAGTTTTCAATCCCATGGGACTTACTGAGAAAGACTTTTGAAATACTCTCAACTGTCTGCTAAGGTATAAAACAGAAGTATTTATTGCACTCACAGGAGTCAGAATGGTGTTAAATTTCCCTCATCTCCAAATTTTACATACATAAGTACCAAAAGGGTTCCTACATTTCAGCTGGGGTGAAGAGAAGGTCCAAGGCAGAAAGCAGGCAGTTATAGCTTGGGCCAAAAAGAAGGCAATATCCAGCTGTAGTAGAGCAAAGCTGGTCAAGACTATGAAGAATTAGTTACTACAGCAGTGGCCGAAGTGGTGGGCCAAGAAGATTCTGAAGAGGTGTCTAATATAGCAGGGGATAAGTGATGATAACTTTTAATTTTACGATGTTTTTCCTATTAATTTATGTTGTTTGTTTTGGCCTCCACCTTTCATGTTAAAAGCTCTCCTCAGGAGCCAAGATGGCCAAATAGGAACAGCTCCGGTCTCCAGCTCCCAGCCCCAGCGACACAGAAGACGGGTGATTTCTGCATTTCTGCTTGAGGTACCGGTTTCATCTCACTAGGGAGTGCCAAACAGTGGGTGCAGGACAGTCGGTGAAGCGCACTGTGCGCGAGCCTGTGCGCGAGCCGAAGCAGGGCGAGGCATTGCCTCACTCGGGAAGCGCAAGGGGTCAGGGAGTTCCCTTTCCTAGTCAAAGAAAGGGGAAACAGATGGCACCTGGAATATCGGGTCAGTTCCATCCTAATACTGCGCTTTTCCAACGGGCCTGGAAAACGGCACACTAGGAGATTGTGTCCCGCACCTAGCTCGGAGGGTCCTATGCCCACGGAGTCTCGCTGATTGCTAGCACAGCAGTCTGAGATCAAGCTGCAAGGCGGCAGCGAGGCTGGGGGAGGGGCGCCCGCCATTGCCCAGGCTTGCTTAGGTAAACAAAGCAGCCAGGAAGCTCGAACTGGGTGGAGCCCACCACAGCTCAAGGAGGCCTGCCTGCCTCTGTAGGCTCCACCTCTGGGGGCAGGGCACAGACAAACAAAAACTCAGCAAGAACCTCCACAGACTTAAATGTCCCTGTCTGACTGACAGCTTTGAAGAGAGTAGTGGTTCTCCCAGCACGCAGCTGGAGATCTGAGAACAGACAGACTGCCTCCTAAAGTGGGTCCCTCACCCCTGAGCAGCCTAAATGGGAGGCACCCCCCCAGTAGGGACAGACTGACACCTCATTCAACCGGGTACTCCTCTGAGACAAAACTTTCAGAGGAACTATCAGACAGCTGAATTTGTGGTCTCACGAAAATCCACTGTTCTGCAGCCACCACTGCTGACACCCAGCCAAACAGGGTCTGGAGTGGACCTCTAGTAAACTCCAACAGACCTGCAGCTGAGGGTCCTGTCTGGTAGAAGGAAAACTAACAAACAGAAAGGACATCCACACCAAAAACCCATCTGTACATCACCATCATCAAAGACAAAAAGTAGATAAAACCACAAAGATGGGGAAAAAACAGAACAAAAAAACTGGAAACTCTAAAAAACAGAGCACCTCTCCTCCTCCAAAGGAACGCAGTTCCTCACCAGCAACGGAACAAAGCTGGATGGAGGATGACTTTGATGAGTTGAGAGAAGAAGGCTTCAGATGATCAAACTACTCTGAGCTACGAGAGGAAATTCAAAACAATAGCAAAGAAGTTAAAAACTTTGAAAAAAAATTAGAAGAATGGATAACTAGAATAACCAATGGAGAGAAGGGCTTAAAGGAGCTGATGGAGCTGAAAGCCAAGTTTCGAGAACTACGTGAAGATTGCAGAAGCCTCAGTAGCAGATGCGATCAACTGGAAGAAAGGGTATCGCTGATGGAAGATGAAATGAATGAAATGAAGAGAGAAGGGAAGTTTAGAGAAAAAAGAATAAAAAGAAATGAACAAAGCCTCCAAGAAATTTGGCACTATGTGAAAAGACCAAACCTACGTCTGATTGGTGTACCTGAAAATGACGGGGAGAATGGAACCAAGTTGGAAAACACTCTGCAAGATATTATCCAGGAGAACTTCCCCAATCTAGCAAGGCAGGCCAGCATTCAGATTCAGGAAATACAGAGAACCCCACAAAGATACTCCTCGAGAAGGGCAACTCCAAGACACATAATTGTCAGATTCACCAAAGTTGAAATGAAGGAAAAAATGTTAAGGGCAGCCAGAGAGAAAGGTCGGGTTACCCACAAAGGGAAGCCCATCAGACTAACAGCTGATCTCTCGGCAGAAACTCTACAAGCCAGAAGACAGTGGGGGCCGATATTCAACATTCTTAAAGAAAAGAATTTTCAACCCAGAATTTCCTATCCCGCCAAACTAAGCTTCATAAGTGAAGGAGAAATAAAATACTTTACAGACAAGCAAGCGCTGAGTGATTTTGTCACCACCAGGCCTGCCCTAAAAGAGCTCCTGAAGGAAGCACTAAACATGGAAAGGAACAATCGGTACCAGCCACTGCAAAAACATGCCAAATTGTAAAGACCATCGAGGCTAGGAAGAAACTGCATCAACTAAGGAGCAAAATAACCAACTAACATCATAATGACAGGATCAGATTCACACATAACAATATTAACATTAAATGTAAATGGGCTAAATGCTCCAATCAAAAGACACAGACTGGCAAACTGGATAAGGAGTCAGGACCCATCAGTATGCTGTATTCAGGAAACCTATCTCACGTGCAGAGACACACATAGACTCAAAATAAAGGGATGGAGGAAGATCTATCAAGCAAATGGAAAACAAAAAAAGGCAGGGGTTGCAATCCTAGTCTCTGATAAAATAGACTTTAAACCAACAAAGATCAAAAGAGACAAAGAAGGCCATTACATAATGGTAAAGGGATCAATTCAACAAGAAGAGCTAACTATCCTAAATATATATGCACCCAACACAGGAGCACCCAGATTCATAAAGCAAGTCCTCAGTGACCTACAAAGGGACTTAAACTCCCACACAATAATAATGGGAGATTTTAACACCCCACTGTCAGCATTAGACAGATCAACGAGACAGAAAGTTAACAAGGATATCCAGGAATTGAACTCAGCTGTACATAAAGTGGACCTAATAGACATCTACAGAACTCTCCACCCCAAGTCAACAGAATATACATTTTTTTCAGCACCACATCACACCTATTCCAAAATTGACCACATAGTTGGAAGTAAAGCTCTCCTCAGCAAATGTGAAAGAACAGAAATTATAACAAACTGTCTCTCAGACCACAGTGCAATCAAACTAGAACTCAGGATTAAGAAACTCACCCAAAACCGCTCAACTACATGGAAACTGAACAACCTGCTCCTGAATGACTATTGGGTACATAATGAAATGAAGGCAGAAATAAAGATGTTCTTTGAAACCAACGAGAACAAAGACACAACATACCAGAATCTGTGGGACACATTCAAAGCAGTGTGTAGAGGGAAATTTATAGCACTAAATGCCCACAAGGGAAAGCAGGAAAGATCCAAAATTGACACCCTAACATCACAATCAAAAGAACTAGAAAAGCAAGAGCAAACACATTCAAAAGCTAGCAGAAGGCTAGAAATAACTAAAATCAGAGCAGAACTGAAGGAAATAGAGACACAAAAAACCCTTCAAAAAATTAATGAATCCAGGAGCTGGTTTTTTGAAAAGATCAACAAAACTGATGGACCGCTAGCAAGACTAATAAAGAAGAAAAGAGAGAAGAATCATATAGACGCAATAAAAAAAGAAAAAGGGGATATCACCACCGATCCCACAGAAATACAATCTCCCATCAGAGAATACTACAAACACCTCTATGCAAATAAACTAGAAAATCTAGAAGAAATGGATAAATTCCTCGACAAATACACCCTCCCAAGACTAAA